>NW_026968219.1:0-115000 GCF_028390025.1 Pseudophryne corroboree | reverse complement strand
CAATAATGTGTGCCTATTGAAGAGTGATAAAGTCCATTCTTAATATTCTACAGAATCTTTCCAATCTATTCACCTTCCCATTGAATAATGAACATAATCAGCATCAACAATTAAAAGATGGCTGCCTGCAGGAATGGATAATTTTAAACTCTGCAATATTGTCAATTTCACAAACAAAAACACCATTGTTTAAAATACACCCACCTGAATAGGGACTTGAACCCTGGACCCTCAGATTAAAAGTCTGATGCTCTACCGACTGAGCTATCAAGGCTCTGAGTGCTGAAGTTGCCATATTGGAAACTGCTCGAAATATATAAAACATGACAATTTGCTGTGCAATTACAAAAAATGTGGAAAAATATATGTGTTACTGCAATCATAAACTGAAAGACTTGGCTTGTAGGGTCTCTTGATGAAATATATTTTAGTTTCCTCTGTGTTTAAGTTGTAAATCCTTAGATGCTTTAAGTATCACCTCACTTCAATAATCACATTCAATTTTTTTTGTCAAAGAGGTTTGATTTATTACTTGTCTAATTTAATCACTGTGTGCCTATCAAAGAAGGATGGATTTGAGTTCCTGATGAAACAAAGTCTTTAGAACTGACATGTAGTGATACTACTTTGTGATGACTATATTACTAGATGCCAATAATGTGTGCCTATTGAAGAGTGATAAAGTCCATTCTTAATATTCTAAAGAATCTCTCCAATCTATACACCTTCCCATTGAATAATGAACATAATCAGCATCAACAATTAAAAGATGGCTGCCTGCAGGAATGGATGATTTTAAACTCTGCAAAATTGTCCATTTCACAAACAAAAACACCATTGTTTAAAAGACACTCTCCTGAATAGGGACTTGAACACTGGACCCTCAGATTAAAAGGCTGATGCTCTACCGACTGAGCTATCCATTCTCTGATCATTGATGTTGCCATATTGGAAACTGCTTGAAATATATAAAACATGACAATTTGATGTGCAATTACAAAAAATGTGGAAAAATATATGTGTTACTGCAATCCTGAACTGAAAGACTTGGCTTGTAGGGTATCTTGATGAAATATATTTTAGTTTCCTCTGTGTTTAAGATGTAAATTCTTAGATTCGTTAAGTATCACCTTACTTCAATAATCACATTCAATTATTTTTGTCAAAGAGGTTTGATTTATTATTTGTCTAATTTAATCACTGTGTGCCTATCAAAGAAGGATGGATTTGAGTTCCTGATGAAATAAAGTCTTTAGAACTGACATGTAGCGATACTACTTTGTGATGATTATATTACTAGATGCCAATAATGTGTGCCTATTGAAGAGTGATAAAGTCCATTCTTAATATTCTACAGAATATTTCCAATCTATTCACCTTCCCATTGAATAATGAACATAATCAGCATCAACAATTAAAAGATAGCTACCTGTAGGAATGGATAATTTTATAATCTGCAAAATTGTCCATTTCACAAACAAAAACAACATTGTTTAATAGACACTCGCCTGAACAGGGACTTGAACCCTGGACCCTCAGATTAAAAGTCTGATGCTGTACCGACTGAGCTATCCAGGCTCTGAGCACTGAAGTTGCCATATTGGAAACTGCTCGAAATATATAAAACATGACAATTTGCTGTGCAATTACAAAAAATGTGGAAAAATATATGTGTTACTGCAATCATGAACTGAAAAACTTGGCTTGTAGGGTCTCTTGATGAAATATATTTTAGTTTCCTCTGTGTTTAAGTTGTAAATCCTTAGATGCTTTAAGTATCACCTCACTTCAATAATCACATTCAATTATTTTTGTCAAAGAGGTTTGATTTATTACTTGTCTAATTTAATCACTGTGTGCCTATCAAAGAAGGATGGATTTGAGTTCCTGATGAAACAAAGTCTTTAGAACTGACATGTAGTGATACTACTTTGTGATGACTATATTACTAGATGCCAATAATGTGTGCCTATTGAAGAGTGATAAAGTCCATTCTTAATATTCTAAAGAATCTCTCCAATCTATACACCTTCCCATTGAATAATGAACATAATCAGCATCAACAATTAAAAGATGGCTGCCTGCAGGAATGGATGATTTTAAACTCTGCAAAATTGTCCATTTCACAAACAAAAACACCATTGTTTAAAAGACACTCGCCTGAACAGGGACTTGAACCCTGGACCCTCAGATTAAAAGTCTGATGCTCTACCAACTGAGCTATCCAGGCTCTAAGCACTGAAATTGCCATATTGGAAACTGCTCGAAATATATAAAACATGACAATTTGCTGTTCATTTACAAAAAATGTGGAAAAATATATGTGTTACTGCTATCATGAACTAAAAGACTTGGCTTGTAGGGTCTCTTGATGAAATATATTTTAGTTTCCTCTGTGTTTAAGATGTAAATCCTTAGATACGTTAAGTATCACCTTACTTCAATAATCACATTCAATTATTTTTGTCAAAGAGGTTTGATTTATTACTTGTCTAATTTAATCACTGTGTGCCTATCAAAGAAGGATGGATTTGAGTTCCTGATGAAATAAAGTCTTTAGAACTAACATGTAGCAATACTACTTTGTGATGATTATATTACTAGATGCCAATAATGTGTGCCTATTGAAGATTGATAAAGTCCATTCTTAATATTCTACAGAATCTTTCCAATCTATTAACCTTCCCATTGAATAATGAACATAATCAGCATCAACAATTAAAAGATGGCTGCCTGCAGGAATGGATAATTTTAAACTCTGCAAAATTGTCCATTTCACAAACAAAAACACCATTGTTTAAAAGACACTCGCCTGAACAGGGACTTAAACCCTGGATCCTCAGATTAAAAGTCTGATGCTCTACCGACTGAGCTATCCATTCTCTGAACACTGAAGGTGCCATATTGGAAACTGCTCGAAATATATAAAACATGACAATTTGATGTGCAATTACAAAAAATGTGGAAAAATATATGTGTTACTGCAATCATGAACTGAAAGACTTGGCTTGTAGGGTATCTTGATGAAATATATTTTAGTTTCCTCTGTGTTTAAGATGTAAATTCTTAGATTTGTTAAGTATCACCTTACTTCAATAATCACATTCAATTATTTTTGTCAAAGAGGTTTGATTTATTATTTGTCTAATTTAATCACTGTGTGCCTATCAAAGAAGGATGGATTTGAGTTCCTGATGAAATAAAGTCTTTAGAACTGACATGTAGCGATACTACTTTGTGATGATTATATTACTAGAAGCCAATAATGTGTGCCTATTGAAGAGTGATAAAGTCCATTCTTAATATTCTACAGAATCTTTCCAATCTATTCACCTTCCCATTGAATAATGAACATAATCAGCATCACAATTAAAAGATGGCTGCCTGCAGGAATGGATAATTTTATACTCTGCAAAATTGTCCATTTCACAAACAAAAACACCATTGTTTAAAAGACACCCACCTGAACAGGGACTTGAACCCTGGACCCTCAGATTAAAAGTCTGATGCTCTACCGACTGAGCTATCAAGGCTCTGAGTGCTGAAGTTGCCATATTGGAAACTGCTCGAAATATATAAAACATGACAATTTGCTGTGCAATTACAAAAAATTTGGAAAATTATATGTGTTACTGCAATCATAAACTGAAAGACTTGGCTTGTAGGGTCTCTTGATGAAATATATTTTAGTTTCCTCTGTGTTTAAGTTGTAAATCCTTAGATGCTTTAAGTATCACCTCACTTCAATAATCACATTCAATTATTTTTGTCAAAGAGGTTTGATTTATTACTTGTCTAATTTAATCACTGTGTGCCTATCAAAGAAGGATGGATTTGAGTTCCTGATGAAACAAAGTCTTTAGAACTGACATGTAGTGATACTACTTTGTGATGACTATATTACTAGATGCCAATAATGTGTGCCTATTGAAAAGTGATAAAGTCCATTCTTAATATTCTAAAGAATCTCTCCAATCTATACACCTTCCCATTGAATAATGAACATAATCAGCATCAACAATTAAAAGATGGCTGCCTGCAGGAATGGATAATTTTAAACTCTGCAAAATTGTCCATTTCACAAACAAAAAGACCATTGTTTAAAAGACACTCACCTGACCAGGGACTTGAACCCTGGACCCTCAGATTAAAAGTCTGATGCTCTACCGACTGAGCTATCCAGGCTCTGAGTGCTGAAGTTGCCATATTGGAAACTGCTCGAAATATATAAAACATGACAATTTGCTGTGCAATTACAAAAAATGTGGAAAAATATATGTGTTACTGCAATCATGAACTGAAAGACTTGGCTTGTAGGGTCTCTTGATGAAATATATTTTAGTTTCCTCTGTGTTTAAGTTGTAAATCCTTAGATGCTTTAAGTATCACCTCACTTCAATAATCACATTCAATTATTTTTGTCAAAGAGGTTTGATTTATTACTTGTCTAATTTAATCACTGTGTGCCTATCAAAGAAGGATGGATTTGAGTTCCTGATGAAACAAAGTCTTTAGAACTGACATGTAGTGATACTACTTTGTGATGACTCTATTACTAGAGGCCAATAATGTGTGCCTATTGAATAGTGATAAAGTCCATTCTTAATATTCTAAAGAATCTCTCCAATCTATACACCTTCCCATTGAATAATGAACATAATCAGCACCAACAATTAAAAGATGGCTGCCTGCAGGAATGGATGATTTTAAACTCTGCAAAATTGTCCATTTCACAAACAAAAACACCATTGTTTAAAAGACACTCTCCTGAATAGGGACTTGAACACTGGACCCTCAGATTAAAAGGCTGATGCTCTACCGACTGAGCTATCCATTCTCTGATCACTGATGTTGCCACATTGGAAACTGCTCGAAATATATAAAACATGACAATTTGATGTGCAATTACAAAAAATGTGGAAAAATATATGTGTTACTGCAATCATGAACTGAAAGATTTGGCTTGTAGGGTATCTTGATGAAATATATTTTAGTTTCCTCTGTGTTTAAGATGTAAATTCTTATATTTGTTAAGTATCACCTTACTTCAATAATCACATTCAATTATTTTTGTCAAAGAGGTTTGATTTATTATTTGTCTAATTTAATCACTGTGTGCCTATCAAAGAAGGATGGATTTGAGTTCCTGATGAAATAAAGTCTTTAGAACTGACATGTAGCGATACTACTTTGTCATGATTATATTACTAGATGCCAATAATGTGTGCCTATTGAAGAGTGATAAAGTCCATTCTTAATATTCTACAGAATATTTCCAATCTATTCACCTTCCCATTGAATAATGAACATAATCAGCATCAACAATTAAAAGATAGCTACCTGTAGGAATGGATAATTTTATAATCTGCAAAATTGTCCATTTCACAAACAAAAACATTATTGTTTAAAAGACACTCGCCTGAACAGGAACTTGAACCCTGGACCCTCAGATTAAAAGTCTGATGCTCTACCGACTGAGCTATCCAGGCTCAGAGCACTGAAGTTGCCATATTGGAAACTGCTAGAAATATATAAAACATGACAATTTGCTGTGCAATTACAAAAAATGTGGAAAAATATATGTGTTACTGCAATCATGAACTGAAAGACTTGGCTTGTAGGGTCTCTTGATGAAATATATTTTAGTTTCCTCTGTGTTTAAGATGTAAATCCTTAGATTCGTTAAGTATCACCTTACTTCAATAATCACATTCAATTATTTTTGTCAAAGAGGTTTGATTTATTACTTGTCTAATTTAATCACTGTGTGCCTATCAAAGAAGGATTGATTTGAGTTCCTGAAGAAATAAAGTCTTTAGAACTAACATGTAGCGATACTACTTTGTGATGATTATATTACTAGATGCCAATAATGTGTGCCTATTGAAGAGTGATAAAGTCCATTCTTAATATTCTACAGAATCTTTCCAATCTATTCACCTTCCCATTGAATAATGAACATAATCAGCATCAACAATTAAAAGATGGCTGCCTGCAGGAATGGATGATTTTAAACTCTGCAAAATTGTCCATTTCACAAACAAAAACACCATTGTTTAAAAGACACTCGCCTGAACAGGGACTTGAACCCTGGACCCTCAGATTAAAAGTTTGATGCTCTACCAACTGAGCTATCCAGGCTCTAAGCACTGAAATTGCCATATTGGAAACTGCTCGAAATATATAAAACATGACAATTTGCTGTTCATTTACAAAAAATGTGGAAAAATATATGTGTTACTGCTATCATGAACTAAAAGACTTGGCTTGTAGGGTCTCTTGATTAAATATATTTTAGTTTCCTCTGTGTTTAAGATGTAAATCCTTAGATACGTTAAGTATCACCTTACTTCAATAATCACATTCAAT
This sequence comes from Pseudophryne corroboree, assembly GCF_028390025.1. NCBI lineage: Eukaryota > Metazoa > Chordata > Amphibia > Anura > Myobatrachidae > Pseudophryne > Pseudophryne corroboree. The sequence continues at coordinate 108,631 of NW_026968219.1, read as the reverse complement.
TATTTTTGTCAAAGAGGTTTGATTTATTACTTGTCTAATTTAATCACTGTGTGCCTATCAAAGAAGGATGGATTTGAGTTCCTGATGAAATAAAGTCTTTAGAACTAACATGTAGCAATACTACTTTGTGATGATTATATTACTAGATGCCAATAATGTGTGCCTATTGAAGAGTGATAAAGTCCATTCTTAATATTCTACAGAATCTTTCCAATCTATTAACCTTCCCATTGAATAATGAACATAATCAGCATCAACAATTAAAAGATGGCTGCCTGCAGGAATGGATAATTTTAATCTCTGCAAAATTGTCCATTTCACAAACAAAAACACCATTGTTTAAAAAACACTCGCCTGAACAGGGACTTAAACCCTGGACCCTCAGATTAAAAGTCTGATGTTCTACCGACTGAGCTATCCATTCTCTGAACACTGAAGGTGTCATATTGGAAACTGCTCGAAATATATAAAACATGACAATTTGATGTGCAATTACAAAAAATGTGGAAAAATATATGTGTTACTGCAATCATGAACTGAAAGACTTGGCTTGTAGGGTATCTTGATGAAATATATTTTAGTTTCCTCTGTGTTTAAGATGTAAATTCTTATATTTGTTAAGTATCACCTTACTTCAATAATCACATTCAATTATTTTTGTCAAATAGGTTTGATTTATTATTTGTCTAATTTAATCACTGTGTGCCTATCAAAGAAGGATGGATTTGAGTTCCTGATGAAATAAAGTCTTTAGAACTGACATGTAGCGATACTACTTTGTGATGATTATATTACTAGATGCCAATAATGTGTGCCTATTGAAGAGTGATAAAGTCCATTCTTAATATTCTACAGAATCTTTCCAATCTGTACACCTTCCCATTGAATAATGAACATAATCAGCATCAACAATTAAAAGATGGCATCCTGCAGGAATGGATAATTTTATACTCTTCAAAATTGTCCATTACACAAACAAAAACACCATTGTTTAAAAGACACTCGCCTGAACAGGAACTTGAACCCTGGACCCTCAGATTAAAAGTCTGAAGCTCTACCGACTGAGCTATCCAGGCTCTGAGCACTGAAGTTGCCATATTGGAAACTGCTCGAAATATATAAAACATGACAATTTGCTGTGCAATTACAAAAAATGTGGAAAAATATATGTGTTACTGCAATCATGAACTGAAAGATTTGGCTTGTAGGGTATCTTGATGAAATATATTTTAGTTTCCTCTGTGTTTAAGATGTAAATCCTTAGATTCGTTAAGTATCACCTTACTTCAATAATCACATTCAATTATTTTTGTCAAAGAGGTTTGATTTATTACTTGTCTAATTTAATCACTGTGTGCCTATCAAAGAAGGATGGATTTGAGTTCCTGATGAAATAAAGTCTTTAGAACTGACATGTAGCGATACTACTTTGTGATGATTATATTACTAGATACCAATAATGTGTGCCTATTGAAGAGTGATAAAGTCCATTCTTAATATTCTACAGAATCTTTCCAATCTATACACCTTCCCATTGAATAATGAACATAATCAGCATCAACAATTAAAAGATGGCTGCCTGCAGGAATGGATAATTTTAAACTTTGCAAAATTGTCCATTTCACAAACAAAAACAACATTGTTTAATAGACACTCGCCTGAACAGGGACTTGAACCCTGGACCCTCAGATTAAAAGTCTGATGCTCTACCGACTGAGCTATCCAGGCTCTGAGCACTGAAGTTGCCATATTGGAAACTGCTCGAAATATATAAAACATGACAATTTGCTGTGCAATTACAAAAAATGTGTAAAAATATATGTGTTACTGCAATCATGAACTGAAAAACTTGGCTTGTAGGGTCTCTTGATGAAATATATTTTAGTTTCCTCTGTGTTTAAGTTGTAAATCCTTAGATGCTTTAAGTATCACCTCACTTCAATAATCACATTCAATTATTTTTGTCAAAGAGGTTTGATTTATTACTTGTCTAATTGAATCACTGTGTGCCTATCAAAGAAGGATGGATTTGAGTTCCTGATGAAACAAAGTCTTTAGAACTGACATGTAGTGATACTACTTTGTGATGACTATATTACTAGATGCCAATAATGTGTGCCTATTGAAGAGTGATAAAGTCCATTCTTAATATTCTAAAGAATCTCTCCAATCTATACACCTTCCCATTGAATAATGAACATAATCAGCATCAACAATTAAAGATGGCTGCCTGCAGGAATGGATGATTTTAAACTCTGCAAAATTGTCCATTTCACAAACAAAAACACCATTGTTTAAAAGACACTCGCCTGAACAGGGACTTGAACCCTGGACCCTCAGATTAAAAGTCTGATGCTCTACCGACTGAGCTATCCATGCTCTAAGCACTGAAATTGCCATATTGGAAACTGCTCGAAATATATAAAACATGACAATTTGCTGTTCAATTACAAAAAATGTGGAAAAATATATGTGTTACTGCTATCATGAACTAAAAGACTTGGCTTGTAGGGTCTCTTGATGAAATATATTTTAGTTTCCTCTGTGTTTAAGATGTAAATCCTTAGATTCGTTAAGTATCACCTTACTTCAATAATCACATTCAATTATTTTTGTCAAAGAGGTTTGATTTATTACTTGTCTAATTTAATCACTGTGTGCCTATCAAAGAAGGATGGATTTGAGTTCCTGATGAAATAAAGTCTTTAGAACTAACATGTAGCGATACTACTTTTGTGATGATTATATTACTAGATGCCAATAATGTGTGCCTATTGAAGAGTGATAAAGTCCATTCTTAATATTCTACAGAATCTTTCCAATCTATTAACCTTCCCATTGAATAATGAACATAATCAGCATCAACAATTAAAAGATGGCTGCCTGCAGGAATGGATAATTTTAAACTCTGCAAAATTGTCCATTTCACAAACAAAAACACCATTGTTTAAAAGACACTCGCCTGAACAGAGACTTGAACCCTGGACCCTCAGATTAAAAGTCTGATGCTCTACCGACTGAGTTATCCATTCTCTGAACACTGAAGTTGCCATATTGGAAACTGCTCGAAATATATAAAACATGACAATTTGATGTGCAATTACAAAAAATGTGGAAAAATATATATGTGTTACTGCAATCATGAACTGAAAGACTTGGCTTGTAGGGTATCTTGATGAAATATATTTTAGATTCCTCTGTGTTTAAGATGTAAATCCTTAGATTCGTTAAGTATCACCTTACTTCAATAATTACATTCAATTATTTTTGTCAAAGAGGTTTGATTTATTACTTGTCTAATTTAATCACTGTGTGCCTATCAAAGAAGGATGGAGTTGAGTTCCTGATGAAATAAAGTCTTTAGAACTGACATGTAGTGATACTACTTTGTGATGACTATATTACTAGATGCCAATAATGTGTGCCTATTGAAGAGTGATAAAGTCCATTCTTAATATTCTACAGAATCTTTCCAATCTATTCACCTTCCCATCGAATAATGAACATAATCAGCATCAACAATTAAAAGATGGCTGCCTGCAGAAATGGATAATTTTAAACTCTGCAAAATTGTCCATTTCACAAACAAAAACACTATTGTTTAAAAGACACTCACCTGAACAGGGACTTGAACCCTGGACCTTCAGATTAAAAGTCTGATGCTCTACCGACTGAGCTATCCAGGCTCTGAGTGCTGAAGTTGCCATATTGGAATCTGCTCGAAATATATAAAACATGACAATTTGCTGTGCAATTACAAAAAATGTGGAAAAATATATGTGTTACTGCAATCATGAACTGAAAGACTTGGCTTGTAGGGTCTCATGATGAAATATATTTTAGTTTCCTCTGTGTTTAAGTTGTAAATCCTTAGATGCTTTAAGTATCACCTCACTTCAATAATCACATTCAATTATTTTTGTCAAAGAGGTTTGATTTATTACTTGTCTAATTTAATCACTGTGTGCCTATCAAAGAAGGATGGATTTGAGTTCCTGATGAAACAAAGTCTTTAGAACTGACATGTAGTGATACTACTTTGTGATGACTATATTACTAGATGCCAATAATGTGTGCCTATTGAAGAGTGATAAAGTCCATTCTTAATATTCTACAGAATCTTTCCAATCTATTAACCTTCCCATTGAATAATGAACATAATCAGCATCAACAATTAAAAGATGGCTGCCTGCAGGAATGGATAATTTTAAACTTTGCAAAATTGTCCATTTCACAAACAAAAACACCATTGTTTAATAGACACTCGCCTGAACAGGGACTTGAACCCTGGACCCTCAGATTAAAAGGCTGATGCTCTACCGACTGAGCTATCCAGGCTCTGAGCACTAAAGTTGCCATATTGGAAACTGCTCGAAATATATAAAACATGACAATTTGCTGTGCAATTACAAAAAATGTGTAAAAATATATGTGTTACTGCAATCATGAACTGAAAAACTTGGCTTGTAGGGTCTCTTGATGAAATATATTTTAGTTTCCTCTGTGTTTAAGTTGTAAATCCTTAGATGCTTTAAGTATCACCTCACTTCAATAATCACATTCAATTATTTTTGTCAAAGAGGTTTGATTTATTACTTGTCTAATTGAATCACTGTGTGCCTATCAAAGAAGGATGGATTTGAGTTCCTGATGAAACAAAGTCTTTAGAACTGACATGTAGTGATACTACTTTGTGATGACTATATTACTAGATGCCAATAATGTGTGCCTATTGAAGAGTGATAAAGTCCATTCTTAATATTCTAAAGAATCTCTCCAATCTATACACCTTCCCATTGAATAATGAACATAATCAGCATCAACAATTAAAGATGGCTGCCTGCAGGAATGGATGATTTTAAACTCTGCAAAATTGTCCATTTCACAAACAAAAACACCATTGTTTAAAAGACACTCGCCTGAACAGGGACTTGAACCCTGGACCCTCAGATTAAAAGTCTGATGCTCTACCGACTGAGCTATCCATGCTCTAAGCACTGAAATTGCCATATTGGAAACTGCTCGAAATATATAAAACATGACAATTTGCTGTTCAATTACAAAAAATGTGGAAAAATATATGTGTTACTGCTATCATGAACTAAAAGACTTGGCTTGTAGGGTCTCTTGATGAAATATATTTTAGTTTCCTCTGTGTTTAAGATGTAAATCCTTAGATTCGTTAAGTATCACCTTACTTCAATAATCACATTCAATTATTTTTGTCAAAGAGGTTTGATTTATTACTTGTCTAATTTAATCACTGTGTGCCTATCAAAGAAGGATGGATTTGAGTTCCTGATGAAATAAAGTCTTTAGAACTAACATGTAGCGATACTACTTTTGTGATGATTATATTACTAGATGCCAATAATGTGTGCCTATTGAAGAGTGATAAAGTCCATTCTTAATATTCTACAGAATCTTTCCAATCTATTAACCTTCCCATTGAATAATGAACATAATCAGCATCAACAATTAAAAGATGGCTGCCTGCAGGAATGGATAATTTTAAACTCTGCAAAATTGTCCATTTCACAAACAAAAACACCATTGTTTAAAAGACACTCGCCTGAACAGAGACTTGAACCCTGGACCCTCAGATTAAAAGTCTGATGCTCTACCGACTGAGTTATCCATTCTCTGAACACTGAAGTTGCCATATTGGAAACTGCTCGAAATATATAAAACATGACAATTTGATGTGCAATTACAAAAAATGTGGAAAAATATATATGTGTTACTGCAATCATGAACTGAAAGACTTGGCTTGTAGGGTATCTTGATGAAATATATTTTAGATTCCTCTGTGTTTAAGATGTAAATCCTTAGATTCGTTAAGTATCACCTTACTTCAATAATTACATTCAATTATTTTTGTCAAAGAGGTTTGATTTATTACTTGTCTAATTTAATCACTGTGTGCCTATCAAAGAAGGATGGAGTTGAGTTCCTGATGAAATAAAGTCTTTAGAACTGACATGTAGTGATACTACTTTGTGATGACTATATTACTAGATGCCAATAATGTGTGCCTATTGAAGAGTGATAAAGTCCATTCTTAATATTCTACAGAATCTTTCCAATCTATTCACCTTCCCATCGAATAATGAACATAATCAGCATCAACAATTAAAAGATGGCTGCCTGCAGAAATGGATAATTTTAAACTCTGCAAAATTGTCCATTTCACAAACAAAAACACTATTGTTTAAAAGACACTCACCTGAACAGGGACTTGAACCCTGGACCTTCAGATTAAAAGTCTGATGCTCTACCGACTGAGCTATCCAGGCTCTGAGTGCTGAAGTTGCCATATTGGAATCTGCTCGAAATATATAAAACATGACAATTTGCTGTGCAATTACAAAAAATGTGGAAAAATATATGTGTTACTGCAATCATGAACTGAAAGACTTGGCTTGTAGGGTCTCATGATGAAATATATTTTAGTTTCCTCTGTGTTTAAGTTGTAAATCCTTAGATGCTTTAAGTATCACCTCACTTCAATAATCACATTCAATTATTTTTGTCAAAGAGGTTTGATTTATTACTTGTCTAATTTAATCACTGTGTGCCTATCAAAGAAGGATGGATTTGAGTTCCTGATGAAACAAAGTCTTTAGAACTGACATGTAGTGATACTACTTTGTGATGACTATATTACTAGATGCCAATAATGTGTGCCTATTGAAGAGTGATAAAGTCCATTCTTAATATTCTAAAGAATATCTCCAATCTATACACCTTCCCATTGAATAATGAACATAATCAGCATCAACAATTAAAAGATGGCTGCCTGCAGGAATGGATGATTTTAAACTCTGCAAAATTGTCCATTTCACAAACAAAAACACCATTGTTTAAAAGACACTCGCCTGAACAGGGACTTGAACCCTGGACCCTCAGATTAAAAGTCTGATGCTTTACCGACTGAGCTATCCATGCTCTGAGCACTGAAGTTGCCAAATTGGAAACTGCTCGAAATATATAAAACATGACAATTTGCTGTGCAATTACAAAAAATGTGGAAAAATATATGTGTTACTGCTATCATGAACTAAAAGACTTGGCTTGTAGGGTCTCTTGATGAAATATATTTTAGTTTCCTCTGTGTTTAAGATGTAAATCCTTAGATTCGTTAAGTATCACCTTACTTCAATAATCACATTCAATTATTTTTGTCAAAGAGGTTTGATTTATTACTTGTCTAATTTAATCACTGTGTGCCTATCAAAGAAGGATGGATTTGAGTTCCTGATGAAATAAAGTCTTTAGAACTGACATGTAGCGATACTACTTTGTGATGATTATAATACTAGATGCCAATAATGTGTGCCTATTGAAGAGTGATAAAGTCCATTCTTAATATTCTACAGAATCTTTCCAATCTATTAACCTTCCCATTGAATAATGAACATAATCAGCATCAACAATTAAAAGATGGCTGCCTGCAGGAATGGATAATTTTAAACTTTGCAAAATTGTCCATTTCACAAACAAAAACACCATTGTTTAATAGACACTCGCCTGAACAGGGACTTGAACCCTGGACCCTCAGATTAAAAGGCTGATGCTCTACCGACTGAGCTATCCAGGCTCTGAGCACTAAAGTTGCCATATTGGAAACTGCTCGAAATATATAAAACATGACAATTTGCTGTGCAATTACAAAAAATGTGTAAAAATATATGTGTTACTGCAATCATGAACTGAAAAACTTGGCTTGTAGGGTCTCTTGATGAAATATATTTTAGTTTCCTCTGTGTTTAAGTTGTAAATCCTTAGATGCTTTAAGTATCACCTCACTTCAATAATCACATTCAATTATTTTTGTCAAAGAGGTTTGATTTATTACTTGTCTAATTGAATCACTGTGTGCCTATCAAAGAAGGATGGATTTGAGTTCCTGATTAAACAAAGTCTTTAGAACTGACATGTAGCGATACTACTTTGTGATGACTATATTACTAGATGCCAATAATGTGTGCCTATTGAAGAGTGATAAAGTCCATTCTTAATATTCTAAAGAATCTCTCCAATCTATACACCTTCCCATTGAATAATGTACATAATCAGCATCAACAATTAAAAGATGGCTGCCTGCAGAAATGGATGATTTTAAACTCTGCAAAATTGTCCATTTCACAAACAAAAACACCATTGTTTAAAAGACACTTGCCTGAACAGGGACTTGAACCCTGGACCCTCAGATTAAAAGTCTGATGCTCTACCGACTGAGCTATCCAGGCTCTAAGCACTGAAATTGCCATATTGGAAACTGCTCGAAATATATAAAACATGACAATTTGCTGTGCAATTACAAAAAATGTGGAAAAATATATGTGTTACTGCTATCATGAACTAAAAGACTTGGCTTGTAGGGTCTCTTGATGAAATATATTTTAGTTTCCTCTGTGTTTAAGATGTAAATCCTTAGATTCGTTAAGTATCACCTTACTTCAATAATCACATTCAATTATTTTTGTCAAAGAGGTTTAATTTATTACTTGTCTAATTTAATCACTGTGTGCCTATCAAAGAAGGATGGATTTGAGTTCCTGATGAAATAAAGTCTTTAGAACTGACATGTAGCGATACTACTTTGTGATGATTATATTACTAGATACCAATAATGTGTGCCTATTGAAGAGTGATAAAGTCCATTCTTAATATTCTACAGAATCTTTCCAATCTATTCACCTTCCCATTGAATAATGAACATAATCAGCATCAACAATTAAAAGATGGCTGCCTGCAGGAATGGATAATTTTAAACTTTGCAAAATTGTCCATTTCACAAACAAAAACAACATTGTTTAATAGACACTCGCCTGAACAGGGACTTGAACCCTGGACCCTCAGATTAAAAGTCTGATGCTCTACCGACTGAGCTATCCAGGCTCTGAGCACTGAAGTTGCCATATTGGAAACTGCTCGAAATATATAAAACATGACAATTTGCTGTGCAATTACAAAAAATGTGTAAAAATATATGTGTTACTGCAATCATGAACTGAAAAACTTGGCTTGTAGGGTCTCTTGATGAAATATATTTTAGTTTCCTCTGTGTTTAAGTTGTAAATCCTTAGATGCTTTAAGTATCACCTCACTTCAATAATCACATTCAATTATTTTTGTCAAAGAGGTTTGATTTATTACTTGACTAATTGAATCACTGTGTGCCTATCAAAGAAGGATGGATTTGAGTTCCTGATGAAACAAAGTCTTTAGAACTGACATGTAGTGATACTACTTTGTGATGACTATATTACTAGATGCCAATAATGTGTGCCTATTGAAGAGTGATAAAGTCCATTCTTAATATTCTACAGAATCTTTCCAATCTATTAACCTTCCCATTGAATAATGAACATAATCAGCATCAACAATTAAAAGATGGCTGCCTGCAGGAATGGATAATTTTAAACTCTGCAAAATTGTCCATTTCACAAACAAAAACACCATTGTTTAAAAGACACTCGCCTGAACAGGGACTTGAACCCTGGACCCTCAGATTAAAAGTCTGATGCTCTACCGACTGAGTTATCCATTCTCTGAACACTGAAGTTGCCATATTGGAAACTGCTCGAAATATATAAAACATGACAATTTGATGTGCAATTACAAAAAATGTGGAAAAATATATATGTGTTACTGCAATCATGAACTGAAAGACTTGGCTTGTAGGGTATCTTGATGAAATATATTTTAGATTCCTCTGTGTTTAAGATGTAAATCCTTAGATTCGTTAAGTATCACCTTACTTCAATAATTACATTCAATTATTTTTGTCAAAGAGGTTTGATTTATTACTTGTCTAATTTAATCACTGTGTGCCTATCAAAGAAGGATGGAGTTGAGTTCCTGATGAAATAAAGTCTTTAGAACTGACATGTAGTGATACTACTTTGTGATGACTATATTACTAGATGCCAATAATGTGTGCCTATTGAAGAGTGATAAAGTCCATTCTTAATATTCTACAGAATCTTTCCAATCTATTCACCTTCCCATCGAATAATGAACATAATCAGCATCAACAATTAAAAGATGGCTGCCTGCAGGAATAGATAATTTTAAACTCTGCAAAATTGTCCATTTCACAAACAAAAACACTATTGTTTAAAAGACACTCACCTGAACAGGGACTTGAACCCTGGACCTTCAGATTAAAAGTCTGATGCTCTACCGACTGAGCTATCCAGGCTCTGAGTGCTGAAGTTGCCATATTGGAATCTGCTCGAAATATATAAAACATGACAATTTGCTGTGCAATTACAAAAAAATGTGGAAAAATATATGTGTTACTGCAATCATGAACTGAAAGACTTGGCTTGTAGGGTCTCTTGATGAAATATATTTTAGTTTCCTCTGTGTTTAAGTTGTAAATCCTTAGATGCTTTAAGTATCACCTCACTTCAATAATCACATTCAATTATTTTTGTCAAAGAGGTTTGATTTATTACTTGTCTAATTTAATCACTGTGTGCCTATCAAAGAAGGATGGATTTGAGTTCCTGATGAAACAAAGTCTTTAGAACTGACATGTAGTGATACTACTTTGTGATGACTATATTACTAGATGCCAATAATGTGTGCCTATTGAAGAGTGATAAAGTCCATTCTTAATATTCTAAAGAATATCTCCAATCTATACACCTTCCCATTGAATAATGAACATAATCAGCATCAACAATTAAAAGATGGCTGCCTGCAGGAATGGATGATTTTAAACTCTGCAAAATTGTCCATTTCACAAACAAAAACACAATTGTTTAAAAGACACTCGCCTGAACAGGGACTTGAACCCTGGACCCTCAGATTAAAAGTCTGATGCTTTACCGACTGAGCTATCCAGGCTCTGAGCACTGAAGTTGCCAAATTGGAAACTGCTCGAAATATATAAAACATGACAATTTGCTGTGCAATTACAAAAAATGTGGAAAAATATATGTGTTACTGCTATCATGAACTAAAAGACTTGGCTTGTAGGGTCTCTTGATGAAATATATTTTAGTTTCCTCTGTGTTTAAGATGTAAATACTTAGATTCGTTAAGTATCACCTTACTTCAATAATCACATTCAATTATTTTTGTCAAAGAGGTTTGATTTATTACTTGTCTAATTTAATCACTGTGTGCCTATCAAAGAAGGATGGATTTGAGTTCCTGATGAAATAAAGTCTTTAGAACTGACATGTAGCGATACTACTTTGTGATGATTATAATACTAGATGCCAATAATGTGTGCCTATTGAAGAGTGATAAAGTCCATTCTTAATATTCTACAGAATCTTTCCAATCTCTTCACCTTCCCATTGAATAATGAACATAATCAGCATCAACAATTAAAAGATGGCTGCCTGCAGGAATGGATAATTTTAAACTTTGCAAAATTGTCCATTTCACAAACAAAAACAACATTGTTTAATAGACACTCGCCTGAACAGGGACTTGAACCCTGGACCCTCAGATTAAAAGGCTGATGCTCTACCGACTGAGCTATCCAGGCTCTGAGCACTAAAGTTGCCATATTGGAAACTGCTCGAAATATATAAAACATGACAATTTGCTGTGCAATTACAAAAAATGTGTAAAAATATATGTGTTACTGCAATCATGAACTGAAAAACTTGGCTTGTAGGGTCTCTTGATGAAATATATTTTAGTTTCCTCTGTGTTTAAGTTGTAAATCCTTAGATGCTTTAAGTATCACCTCACTTCAATAATCACATTCAATTATTTTTGTCAAAGAGGTTTGATTTATTACTTGTCTAATTGAATCACTGTGTGCCTATCAAAGAAGGATGGATTTGAGTTCCTGATGAAACAAAGTCTTTAGAACTGACATGTAGTGATACTACTTTGTGATGACTATATTACTAGATGCCAATAATGTGTGCCTATTGAAGAGTGATAAAGTCCATTCTTAATATTCTAAAGAATCTCTCCAATCTATACACCTTCCCATTGAATAATGTACATAATCAGCATCAACAATTAAAAGATGGCTGCCTGCAGAAATGGATGATTTTAAACTCTGCAAAATTGTCCATTTCACAAACAAAAACACCATTGTTTAAAAGACACTTGCCTGAACAGGGACTTGAACCCTGGACCCTCAGATTAAAAGTCTGATGCTCTACCGACTGAGCTATCCAGGCTCTAAGCACTGAAATTGCCATATTGGAAACTGCTCGAAATATATAAAACATGACAATTTGATGTGCAATTACAAAAAATGTGGAAAAATATATATGTGTTACTGCAATCATGAACTGAAAGACTTGGCTTGTAGGGTATCTTGATGAAATATATTTTAGTTTCCTCTGTGTTTAAGATGTAAATCCTTAGATTCGTTAAGTATCACCTTACTTCAATAATTACATTCAATTATTTTTGTCCAAGAGGTTTGATTTATTACTTGTCTAATTTAATCACTGTGTGCCTATCAAAGAAGGATGGAGTTGAGTTCCTGATGAAATAAAGTCTTTAGAACTAACATGTAGTGATACTACTTTGTGATGACTATATTACTAGATGCCAATAATGTGTGCCTATTGAAGAGTGATAAAGTCCATTCTTAATATTCTACAGAATCTTTCCAATCTATTCACCTTCCCATCGAATAATGAACATAATCAGCATCAACAATTAAAAGATGGCTGCCTGCAGGAATAGATAATTTTAAACTCTGCAAAATTGTCCATTTCACAAACAAAAACACTATTGTTTAAAAGACACTCACCTGAACAGGGACTTGAACCCTGGACCTTCAGATTAAAAGTTTGATGCTCTACCGACTGAGCTATCCAGGCTCTGAGTGCTGAAGTTGCCATATTGGAATCTGCTCGAAATATATAAAACATGACAATTTGCTGTGCAATTACAAAAAATGTGGAAAAATATATGTGTTACTGCAATCATGAACTGAAAGACTTGGCTTGTAGGGTCTCTTGATGAAATATATTTTAGTTTCCTCTGTGTTTAAGTTGTAAATCCTTAGATGCTTTAAGTATCACCTCACTTCAATAATCACATTCAATTATTTTTGTCAAAGAGGTTTGATTTATTACTTGTCTAATTTAATCACTGTGTGCCTATCAAAGAAGGATGGATTTGAGTTCCTGATGAAACAAAGTCTTTAGAACTGACATGTAGTGATACTACTTTGTGATGACTATATTACTAGATGCCAATAATGTGTGCCTATTGAAGAGTGATAAAGTCCATTCTTAATATTCTAAAGAATATCTCCAATCTATACACCTTCCCATTGAATAATGAACATAATCAGCATCAACAATTAAAAGATGGCTGCCTGCAGGAATGGATGATTTTAAACTCTGCAAAATTGTCCATTTCACAAACAAAAACACCATTGTTTAAAAGACACTCGCCTGAACAGGGACTTGAACCCTGGACCCTCAGAGTAAAAGTCTGATGCTTTACCGACTGAGCTATCCAGGCTCTGAGCACTGAAGTTGCCATATTGGAAACTGCTCGAAATATATAAAACATGACAATTTGCTGTGCAATTACAAAAAATGTGGAAAAATATATGTGTTACTGCTATCATGAACTAAAAGACTTGGCTTGTAGGGTCTCTTGATGAAATATATTTTAGTTTCCTCTGTGTTTAAGATGTAAATCCTTAGATTCGTTAAGTATCACCTTACTTCAATAATCACATTCAATTATTTTTGTCAAAGAGGTTTGATTTATTACTTGTCTAATTTAATCACTGTGTGCCTATCAAAGAAGGATGGATTTGAGTTCCTGATGAAATAAAGTCTTTAGAACTGACATGTAGCGATACTACTTTGTGATGATTATAATACTAGATGCCAATAATGTGTGCCTATTGAAGAGTGATAAAGTCCATTCTTAATATTCTACAGAATCTTTCCAATCTATTCACCTTCCCATTGAATAATGAACATAATCAGCATCAACAATTAAAAGATGGCTGCCTGCAGGAATGGATAATTTTAAACTTTGCAAAATTGTCCATTTCACAAACAAAAACAACATTGTTTAATAGACACTCGCCTGAACAGGGACTTGAACCATGGACCCTCAGATTAAAAGTCTGATGCTCTACCGACTGAGCTATCCAGGCTCTGAGCACTGAAGTTGCCATATTGGAAACTGCTCGAAATATATAAAACATGACAATTTGCTGTGCAATTACAAAAAATGTGTAAAAATATATGTGTTACTGCAATCATGAACTGAAAAACTTGGCTTGTAGGGTCTCTTGATGAAATATATTTTAGTTTCCTCTGTGTTTAAGTTGTAAATCCTTAGATGCTTTAAGTATCACCTCACTTCAATAATCACATTCAATTATTTTTGTCAAAGAGGTTTGATTTATTACTTGTCTAATTGAATCACTGTGTGCCTATCAAAGAAGGATGGATTTGAGTTCCTGATGAAACAAAGTCTTTAGAACTGACATGTAGTGATACTACTTTGTTATGACTATATTACTAGATGCCAATAATGTGTGCCTATTGAAGAGTGATAAAGTCCATTCTTAATATTCTAAAGAATCTCTCCAATCTATACACCTTCCCATTGAATAATGTACATAATCAGCATCAACAATTAAAAGATGGCTGCCTGCAGAAATGGATGATTTTAAACTCTGCAAAATTGTCCATTTCACAAACAAAAACACCATTGTTTAAAAGACACTCGCCTGAACAGGGACTTGAACCCTGGACCCTCAGATTAAAAGTCTGATGCTCTACCGACTGAGCTATCCAGGCTCTAAGCACTGAAATTGCCATATTGGAAACTGCTCGAAATATATAAAACATGACAATTTGCTGTTCAATTACAAAAAATGTGGAAAAATATATGTGTTACTGCTATCATGAACTAAAAGACTTGGCTTGTAGGGTCTCTTGATGAAATATATTTTAGTTTCCTCTGTGTTTAAGATGTAAATCCTTAGATTCGTTAAGTATCACCTTACTTCAATAATCACATTCAATTATTTTTGTCAAAGAGGTTTGATTTATTACTTGTCTAATTTAATCACTGTGTGCCTATCAAAGAAGGATGGATTTGAGTTCCTGATGAAATAAAGTCTTTAGAACTGACATGTAGCGATACTACTTTGTGATGATTATATTACTAGATGCCAATAATGTGTGCCTATTGAAGAGTGATAAAGTCCATTCTTAATATTCTACAGAATCTTTCCAATCTATTCACCTTCCCATTGAATAATGAACATAATCAGCATCAACAATTAAAAGATGGCTGCCTGCAGGAATGGATAATTTTAAACTTTGCAAAATTGTCCATTTCACAAACAAAAACAACATTGTTTAATAGACACTCGCCTGAACAGGGACTTGAACCCTGGACCCTCAGATTAAAAGTCTGATGCTCTACCGACTGAGCTATCCAGGCTCTGAGCACTGAAGTTGCCATATTGGAAACTGCTCGAAATATATAAAACATGACAATTTGCTGTGCAATTACAAAAAATGTGTAAAAATATATGTGTTACTGCAATCATGAACTGAAAAACTTGGCTTGTAGGGTCTCTTGATGAAATATATTTTAGTTTCCTCTGTGTTTAAGTTGTAAATCCTTAGATGCTTTAAGTATCACCTCACTTCAATAATCACATTCAATTATTTTTGTCAAAGAGGTTTGATTTATTACTAGTCTAATTGAATCACTGTGTGCCTATCAAAGAAGGATGGATTTGAGTTCCTGATGAAACAAAGTCTTTAGAACTGACATGTAGTGATACTACTTTGTGATGACTACATTACTAGATGCCAATAATGTGTGCCTATTGAAGAGTGATAAAGTCCATTCTTAATATTCTACAGAATCTTTCCAATCTATACACCTTCCCATTGAATAATGAACATAATCAGCATCAACAATTAAAAGATGGCTGCCTGCAGGTATGGATAATTTTATACTCTGCAAAATTGTCCATTTCACAAACAAAAACACCATTGTTTAAAAGACACTCGCCTGAACAGGGACTTGAACCCTGGACCCTCAGATTAAAAGTCTGAAGCTCTACCGACTGAGCTATCCAGGATCTGAGCACTGAAGTTGCCATATTGGAAACTGCTTGAAATATATAAAACATGACAATTTGCTGTGCAATTAAAAAAAATGTGGAACAATATATGTGTTACTGCAATCATGAACTGAAAGACTTGGCTTGTAGGGTATCTTGATGAAATATATTTTAGTTTCCTCTGTGTTTAAGATGTAAATTCTTAGATTCGTTAAGTATCACCTTACTTCAATAATCACATTCAATTATTTTTGTCAAAGAGGTTTGATTTATTATTTGTCTAATTTAATCACTGTGTGCCTATCAAAGAAGGATGGATTTGAGTTCCTGATGAAATAAAGTCTTTAGAACTGACATGTAGCGATACTACTTTGTGATGATTATATTACTAGATGCCAATAATGTGTGCCTATTGAAGAGTGATAAAGTCCATTCTTAATATTCTACAGAATCTTTCCAATCTATACACCTTCCCATTGAATAATGAACATAATCAGCATCAACAATTAAAAGATGGCTGCCTGCAGAAATGGATAATTTTAAACTCTGCAAAATTGTCCATTTCACAAACAAAAACACCATTGTTTAAAAGACACTCGCCTGAACAGGAACTTGAACCCTGGACCCTCAGATTAAAAGTCTGATGTTCTACCGACTGAGCTATCCAGGCTCTGAGTGCTGAAGTTGCCATATTGGAAACTGCTCGAAATATATAAAACATGACAATTTGCTGTGCAATTACAAAAAATGTGGAAAAATATATGTGTTACTGCAATCATGAACTGAAAGACTTGGCTTGTAGGGTATCTTGATGAAATATATTTTAGTTTCCTCTGTGTTTAAGATGTAAATCCTTAGATTCGTTAAGTATCACCTTACTTCAATAATCACATTCAATTATTTTTGTCAAAGAAGTTTGATTTATTACTTGTCTAATTTAATCACTGTGTGCCTATCAAAGAAGGATGGATTTGAGTTCCTGATGAAATAAAGTCTTTAGAACTGACATGTAGCGATACTACTTTGTGATGATTATATTACTAGATGCCAATAATGTGTGCCTATTGAAGAGTGATAAAGTCCATTCTTAATATTCTACAGAATCTTTCCAATCTATTCACCTTCCCATCGAATAATGAACATAATCAGCATCAACAATTAAAATATGGCTGCCTGCAGGAATGGATAATTTTAAACTCTGCAAAATTGTCCATTTCACAAACAAAAACACTATTGTTTAAAAGACACTCACCTGAACAGGGACTTGAACCCTGGACCCTCAGATTAAAAGTCTGATGTTCTACCGACTGAGCTATCCAGGATCTGAGTGCTGAAATTGCCATATTGGAAACTGCTCGAAATATATAAAACATGACAATTTGCTGTGCAATTACAAAAAATGTGGAAAAATATATGTGTTACTGCAATCATGACCTGAAAGACTTGGCTTGTAGGGTCTCTTGATGAAATATATTTTAGTTTCCTCTGTGTTTAAGTTGTAAATCCTTAGATGCTTTAAGTATCACCTCACTTCAATAATCACATTCAATTATTTTTGTCAAAGATGTTTGATTTATTACTTGTCTAATTTAATCACTGTGTGCCTATCAAAGAAGGATGGATTTGAGTTCCTGATGAAACAAAGTCTTTAGAACTGACATGTAGTGATACTACTTTGTGATGACTATATTACTAGATGCCAATAATGTGTGCCTATTGAAGAGTGATAAAGTCCATTCTTAATATTCTACAGAATCTTTCCAATCTATACACCTTCCCATTGAATAATGAACATAATCAGCATCAACAATTAAAAGATGGCTGCCTGCAGGTATGGATAATTTTATACTCTGCAAAATTGTCCATTTCACAAACAAAAACACCATTGTTTAAAAGACACTCGCCTGAACAGGAACTTGAACCCTGGACCCTCAGATTAAAAGTCTGAAGCTCTACCGACTGAGCTATCCAGGATCTGAGCACTGAAGTTGCCATATTGGAAACTGCTCGAAATATATAAAACATGACAATTTGCTGTGCAATTACAAAAAATGTGGAAAAATATATGTGTTACTGCAATCATGAACTGAAAGACTTGGCTTGTAGGGTATCTTGATGAAATATATTTTAGTTTCCTCTGTGTTTAAGATGTAAATCCTTAGATTCGTTAAGTATCACCTTACTTCAATAATCACATTCAATTATTTTTGTCAAAGAGGTTTGATTTATTACTTGTCTAATTTAATCACTGTGTGCCTATCAAAGAAGGATGGATTTGAGTTCCTGATGAAATAAAGTCTTTAGAACTGACATGTAGCGATACTACTTTGTGATGATTATATTACTAGATGCCAATAATGTGTGCCTATTGAAGAGTGATAAAGTCCATTCTTAATATTCTACAGAATCTTTCCAATCTATTCACCTTCCCATTGAATAATGAACATAATCAGCATCAACAATTAAAAGATGGCTGCCTGCAGGAATGGATAATTTTAAACTTTGCAAAATTGTCCATTTCACAAACAAAAACAACACTGTTTAATAGACACTCACCTGAACAGGGACTTGAACCCTGGACCCTCAGATTAAAAGTCTGATGCTCTACCGACTGAGCTATCCAGGCTCTGAGCACTGAAGTTGCCATATTGGAAACTGCTCGAAATATATAAAACATGACAATTTGCTGTGCAATTACAAAAAATGTGTAAAAATATATGTGTTACTGCAATCATGAACTGAAAAACTTGGCTTGTAGGGTCTCTTGATGAAATATATTTTAGTTTCCTCTGTGTTTAAGTTGTAAATCCTTAGATGCTTTAAGTATCACCTCACTTCAATAATCACATTCAATTATTTTTGTCAAAGAGGTTTGATTTATTACTTGTCTAATTGAATCACTGTGTGCCTATCAAAGAAGGATGGATTTGAGTTCCTGATGAAACAAAGTCTTTAGAACTGACATGTAGTGATACTACTTTGTGATGACTATATTACTAGATGCCAATAATGTGTGCCTATTGAAGAGTGATAAAGTCCATTCTTAATATTCTAAAGAATCTCTACAATCTATACACCTTCCCATTGAATAATGAACATAATCAGCATCAACAATTAAAAGATGGCTGCCTGCAGGAATGGATGATTTTAAACTCTGCAAAATTGTCCATTTCACAAACAAAAACACCATTGTTTAAAAGACACTCGCCTGAACAGGGACTTGAACCCTGGACCCTCAGATTAAAAGTGTGATGCTCTACCGACTGAGCTATCCAGGATCTGAGCGCTGAAATTGCCATATTGGAAACTGCTCGAAATATATAAAACATGACAATTTGCTGTTCAATTACAAAAAATGTGGAAAAATATATGTGTTACTGCTATCATGAACTAAAAGACTTGGCTTGTAGGGTCTCTTGATGAAATATATTTTAGTTTCCTCTGTGTTTAAGATGTAAATCCATAGATTCGTTAAGTATCACCTTACTTCAATAATCACATTCAATTATTTTTGTCAAAGAGGTTTGATTTATTACTTGTCTAATTTAATCACTGTGTGCCTATCAAAGAAGGATGGAGTTGAGTTCCTGATGAAATAAAGTCTTTAGAACTGACATGTAGCGATACTACTTTGTGATGATTATATTACTAGATGCCAATAATGTGTGCCTATTGAAGAGTGATAAAGTCCATTCTTAATATTCTACAGAATCTTTCCAATCTATTCACCTTCCCATTGAATAATGAACATAATCAGCATCAACAATTAAAAGATGGCTGCCTGCAGGAATGGATAATTTTAAACTCTGCAAAATTGTCCATTTCACAAACAAAAACACCATTGTTTAATAGACACTCGCCTGAACAGGGACTTGAACCCTGGACCCTCAGATTAAAAGTCTGATGCTCTACCGACTGAGCTATCCATTCTCTGAACACTGAAGTTGCCGTTTTGGAAGCTGCTCGAAATATATAAAACATGACAATTTGATGTGCAATTACAAAAAATGTGGAAAAATATATGTGTTACTGCAATCATGAACTGAAAGACTTGGCTTGTAGGGTATCTTGATGAAATATATTTTAGTTTCCTCTGTGTTTAAGATGTAAATTCTTAGATTTGTTAAGTATCACCTTACTTCAATAATCACATTCAATTATTTTTGTCAAAGAGGTTTGATTTATTACTTGTCTAATTTAATCACTGTGTGCCTATCAAAGAAGGATGGATTTGAGTTCCTGATGAAATAAAGTCTTTAGAACTGACATGTAGCGATACTACTTTGTGATGATTATATTACTAGAAGCCAATAATGTGTGCCTATTGAAGAGTGATAAAGTCCATTCTTAATATTCTACAGAATCTTTCCAATCTATTCACCTTCCCATCGAATAATGAACATAATCAGCATCAACAATTAAAAGATGGCTGCCTGCAGGAATGGATAATTTTAAACTCTACAAAATGGTCCATTTCACAAACAAAAACACTATTGTTTAAAAGACACTCACCTGAACAGGGACTTGAACCCTGGACCATCAGATTAAAAGTCTGATGCTCTACCGACTGAGCTATCCAGGCTCTGAGTGCTGAAGTTGCCATATTGGAAACTGCTCGAAATATATAAAACATGACAATTTGCTGTGCAATTACAAAAAATGTGGAAAAATATATGTGTTACTGCAATCATGAACTGAAAGACTTGGCTTGTAGGGTCTCTTGATGAAATATATTTTAGTTTCCTCTGTGTTTAAGTTGTAAATCCTTAGATGCTTTAAGTATCACCTCACTTCAATAATCACATTCAATTATTTTTGTCAAAGAGGTTTGATTTATTACTTGTCTAATTTAATCACTGTGTGCCTATCAAAGAAGGATGGATTTGAGTTCCTGATGAAATAAAGTCTTTAGAACTGACATGTAGCGATACTACTTTGTGATGATTATATTACTAGAAGCCAATAATGTGTGCCTATTGAAGAGTGATAAAGTCCATTCTTAATATTCTACAGAATCTTTCCAATCTATTCACCTTCCCATCGAATAATGAACATAATCAGCATCAACAATTAAAAGATGGCTGCCTGCAGGAATGGATAATTTTAAACTCTACAAAATGGTCCATTTCACAAACAAAAACACTATTGTTTAAAAGACACTCACCTGAACAGGGACTTGAACCCTGGACCATCAGATTAAAAGTCTGATGCTCTACCGACTGAGCTATCCAGGCTCTGAGTGCTGAAGTTGCCATATTGGAAACTGCTCGAAATATATAAAACATGACAATTTGCTGTGCAATTACAAAAAATGTGGAAAAATATATGTGTTACTGCAATCATGAACTGAAAGACTTGGCTTGTAGGGTCTCTTGATGAAATATATTTTAGTTTCCTCTGTGTTTAAGTTGTAAATCCTTAGATGCTTTAAGTATCACCTCACTTCAATAATCACATTCAATTATTTTTGTCAAAGAGGTTTGATTTATTACTTGTCTAATTTAATCACTGTGTGCCTATCAAAGAAGGATGGATTTGAGTTCCTGATGAAACAAAGTCTTTAGAACTGACATGTAGTGATACTACTTTGTGATGACTATATTACTAGATGCCAATAATGTGTGCCTATTGAAGAGTGATAAAGTCCATTCTTAATATTCTAAAGAATATCTCCAATCTATACACCTTCCCATTGAATAATGAACATAATCAGCATCAACAATTAAAAGATGGCTGCCTGCAGGAATGGATGATTTTAAACTCTGCAAAATTGTCCATTTCACAAACAAAAACACCATTGTTTAAAAGACACTCGCCTGAACAGGGACTTGAACCCTGGACCCTCATATTAAAAGTCTGATGCTCTACCGACTGAGCTATCCAGGCTCTGAGCACTGAAGTTGCCATATTGGAAACTGCTCGAAATATATAAAACATGACAATTTGCTGTGCAATTACAAAAAATGTGGAAAAATATATGTGTTACTGCTATCATGAACTAAAAGACTTGGCTTGTAGGGTCTCTTGATGAAATATATTTTAGTTTCCTCTGTGTTTAAGATGTAAATCCTTAGATTCGTTAAGTATCACCTTACTTCAATAATCACATTCAATTATTTTTGTCAAAGAGGTTTGATTTATTACTTGTCTAATTTAATCACTGTGTGCCTATCAAAGAAGGATGGATTTGAGTTCCTGATGAAATAAAGTCTTTAGAACTAATATGTAGCGATACTACTTTGTGATGATTATATTACTAGATGCCAATAATGTGTGCCTATTGAAGAGTGATAAAGTCCATTCCTAATATTCTACAGAATCTTTCCAATCTATTAACCTTCCCATTGAATAATGAACATAATCAGCATCAACAATTAAAAGATGGCTGCCTGCAGGAATGGATAATTTTAAACTCTGCAAAATTGTCCATTTCACAAACAAAAACACCATTGTTTAAAAGACACTCGCCTGAACAGGGACTTGAACCCTGGACCCTCAGATTAAAAGTCTGATGCTCTACCGACTGAGCTATCCATTCTCTGAACACTGAAGTTGCCGTATTGGAAGCTGCTCGAAATATATAAAACATGACAATTTGATGTGCAATTACAAAAAATGTGGAAAAATATATGTGTTACTGAAATCATGAACTGAAAGACTTGGCTTGTAGGGTATCTTGATGAAATATATTTTAGTTTCCTCTGTGTTTAAGATGTAAATTCTTAGATTTGTTAAGTATCACCTTACTTCAATAATCACATTCAATTATTTTTGTCAAAGAGGTTTGATTTATTACTTGTCTAATTTAATCACTGTGTGCCTATCAAAGAAGGATGGATTTGAGTTCCTGATGAAATAAAGTCTTTAGAACTGACATGTAGCGATACTACTTTGTGATGATTATATTACTAGAAGCCAATAATGTGTGCCTATTGAAGAGTGATAAAGTCCATTCTTAATATTCTACAGAATCTTTCCAATCTATTCACCTTCCCATCGAATAATGAACATAATCAGCATCAACAATTAAAAGATGGCTGCCTGCAGGAATGGATAATTTTAAACTCTGCAAAATTGTCCATTTCACAAACAAAAACACTATTGTTTAAAAGACACTCACCTGAACAGGGACTTGAACCCTGGACCATCAGATTAAAAGTCTGATGCTCTACCGACTGAGCTATCCAGGCTCTGAGTGCTGAAGTTGCCATATTGGAAACTGCTCGAAATATATAAAACATGACAATTTGCTGTGCAATTACAAAAAATGTGGAAAAATATATGTGTTACTGCAATCATGAACTGAAAGACTTGGCTTGTAGGGTCTCTTGATGAAATATATTTTAGTTTCCTCTGTGTTTAAGTTGTAAATCCTTAGATGCTTTAAGTATCACCTCACTTCAATAATCACATTCAATTATTTTTGTCAAAGAGGTTTGATTTATTACTTGTCTAATTTAATCACTGTGTGCCTATCAAAGAAGGATGGATTTGAGTTCCTGATGAAACAAAGTCTTTAGAACTGACATGTAGTGATACTACTTTGTGATGACTATATTACTAGATGCCAATAATGTGTGCCTATTGAAGAGTGATAAAGTCCATTCTTAATATTCTAAAGAATATCTCCAATCTATACACCTTCCCATTGAATAATGAACATAATCAGCATCAACAATTAAAAGATGGCTGCCTGCAGGAATGGATGATTTTAAACTCTGCAAAATTGTCCATTTCACAAACAAAAACACCATTGTTTAAAAGACACTCGCCTGAACAGGGACTTGAACCCTGGACCCTCATATTAAAAGTCTGATGCTCTACCGACTGAGCTATCCAGGCTCTGAGCACTGAAGTTGCCATATTGGAAACTGCTCGAAATATATAAAACATGACAATTTGCTGTGCAATTACAAAAAATGTGGAAAAATATATGTGTTACTGCTATCATGAACTAAAAGACTTGGCTTGTAGGGTCTCTTGATGAAATATATTTTAGTTTCCTCTGTGTTTAAGATGTAAATCCTTAGATTCGTTAAGTATCACCTTACTTCAATAATCACATTCAATTATTTTTGTCAAAGAGGTTTGATTTATTACTTGTCTAATTTAATCACTGTGTGCCTATCAAAGAAGGATGGATTTGAGTTCCTGATGAAATAAAGTCTTTAGAACTAATATGTAGCGATACTACTTTGTGATGATTATATTACTAGATGCCAATAATGTGTGCCTATTGAAGAGTGATAAAGTCCATTCCTAATATTCTACAGAATCTTTCCAATCTATTAACCTTCCCATTGAATACTGAACATAATCAGCATCAACAATTAAAAGATGGCTGCCTGCAGGAATGGATAATTTTAAACTCTGCAAAATTGTCCATTTCACAAACAAAAACACCATTGTTTAAAAGACACTCGCCTGAACAGGGACTTGAACCCTGGACCCTCAGATTAAAAGTGTGATGCTCTACCGACTGAGCAATCCAGGCTCTGAGTGCTGAAATTGCCATATTGGAAACTGCTCGAAATATATAAAACATGACAATTTGCTGTTCAATTACAAAAAATGTGGAAAAATATATGTGTTACTGCTATCATGAACTAAAAGACTTGGCTTGTAGGGTCTCTTGATGAAATATATTTTAGTTTCCTCTGTGTTTAAGATGTAAATCCTTAGATTCGTTAAGTATCACCTTACTTCAATAATCACATTCAATTATTTTGTCAAAGAGGTTTGATTTATTACTTGTCTAATTTAATCACTGTGTGCCTATCAAAGAAGGATGGATTTGAGTTCCTGATGAAATAAAGTCTTTAGAACTAACATGTAGCGATACTACTTTGTGATGATTATATTACTAGATGCCAATAATGTGTGCCTATTGAAGAGTGATAAAGTCCATTCTTAATATTCTACATAATCTTTCCAATCTATTAACCTTCCCATTGAATAATGAACATAATCAGCATCAACAATTAAAAGATGGCTGCCTGCAGGAATGGATAATTTTAAACTCTGCAAAATTGTCCATTTCACAAACAAAAACACCATTGTTTAAAAGAAACTCGCCTGAACAGGGACTTGAACCCTGGACCCTCAGATTAAAAGTCTGATGCTCTACCGACTGAGCTATCCATTCTCTGAACACTGAAGTTGCCGTATTGGAAGCTGCTCGAAATATATAAAACATGACAATTTGATGTGCAATTACAAAAAATGTGGAAAAATATATGTGTTACTGCAATCATGAACTGAAAGACTTGGCTTGTAGGGTCTCTTGATGAAATATATTTTAGTTTCCTCTGTGTTTAAGTTGTAAATCCTTAGATGCTTTAAGTATCACCTTACTTCAATAATCACATTCAATTATTTTTGTCAAAGAGGTTTGATTTATTACTTGTCTAATTTAATCACTGTGTGCCTATCAAAGAAGGATGGATTTGAGTTCCTGATGAAATAAAGTCTTTAGAACTGACATGTAGCGATACTACTTTGTGATGATTATAATACTAGATGCCAATAATGTGTGCCTATTGAAGAGTGATAAAGTCCATTCTTAATATTCTACAGAATCTTTCCAATCTCTTCACCTTCCCATTGAATAATGAACATAATCAGCATCAACAATTAAAAGATGGCTGCCTGCAGGAATGGATAATTTTAAACTTTGCAAAATTGTCCATTTCACAAACAAAAACAACATTGTTTAATAGACACTCGCCTGAACAGGGACTTGAACCCTGGACCCTCAGATTAAAAGGCTGATGCTCTACCGACTGAGCTATCCAGGCTCTGAGCACTAAAGTTGCCATATTGGAAACTGCTCGAAATATATAAAACATGACAATTTGCTGTGCAATTACAAAAAATGTGTAAAAATATATGTGTTACTGCAATCATGAACTGAAAAACTTGGCTTGTAGGGTCTCTTGATGAAATATATTTTAGTTTCCTCTGTGTTTAAGTTGTAAATCCTTAGATGCTTTAAGTATCACCTCACTTCAATAATCACATTCAATTATTTTTGTCAAAGAGGTTTGATTTATTACTTGTCTAATTGAATCACTGTGTGCCTATCAAAGAAGGATGGATTTGAGTTCCTGATGAAACAAAGTCTTTAGAACTGACATGTAGTGATACTACTTTGTGATGACTATATTACTAGATGCCAATAATGTGTGCCTATTGAAGAGTGATAAAGTCCATTCTTAATATTCTAAAGAATCTCTCCAATCTATACACCTTCCCATTGAATAATGTACATAATCAGCATCAACAATTAAAAGATGGCTGCCTGCAGAAATGGATGATTTTAAACTCTGCAAAATTGTCCATTTCACAAACAAAAACACCATTGTTTAAAAGACACTTGCCTGAACAGGGACTTGAACCCTGGACCCTCAGATTAAAAGTCTGATGCTCTACCGACTGAGCTATCCAGGCTCTAAGCACTGAAATTGCCATATTGGAAACTGCTCGAAATATATAAAACATGACAATTTGATGTGCAATTACAAAAAATGTGGAAAAATATATATGTGTTACTGCAATCATGAACTGAAAGACTTGGCTTGTAGGGTATCTTGATGAAATATATTTTAGTTTCCTCTGTGTTTAAGATGTAAATCCTTAGATTCGTTAAGTATCACCTTACTTCAATAATTACATTCAATTATTTTTGTCAAAGAGGTTTGATTTATTACTTGTCTAATTTAATCACTGTGTGCCTATCAAAGAAGGATGGAGTTGAGTTCCTGATGAAATAAAGTCTTTAGAACTAACATGTAGTGATACTACTTTGTGATGACTATATTACTAGATGCCAATAATGTGTGCCTATTGAAGAGTGATAAAGTCCATTCTTAATATTCTACAGAATCTTTCCAATCTATTCACCTTCCCATCGAATAATGAACATAATCAGCATCAACAATTAAAAGATGGCTGCCTGCAGGAATAGATAATTTTAAACTCTGCAAAATTGTCCATTTCACAAACAAAAACACTATTGTTTAAAAGACACTCACCTGAACAGGGACTTGAACCCTGGACCTTCAGATTAAAAGTTTGATGCTCTACCGACTGAGCTATCCAGGCTCTGAGTGCTGAAGTTGCCATATTGGAATCTGCTCGAAATATATAAAACATGACAATTTGCTGTGCAATTACAAAAAATGTGGAAAAATATATGTGTTACTGCAATCATGAACTGAAAGACTTGGCTTGTAGGGTCTCTTGATGAAATATATTTTAGTTTCCTCTGTGTTTAAGTTGTAAATCCTTAGATGCTTTAAGTATCACCTCACTTCAATAATCACATTCAATTATTTTTGTCAAAGAGGTTTGATTTATTACTTGTCTAATTTAATCACTGTGTGCCTATCAAAGAAGGATGGATTTGAGTTCCTGATGAAACAAAGTCTTTAGAACTGACATGTAGTGATACTACTTTGTGATGACTATATTACTAGATGCCAATAATGTGTGCCTATTGAAGAGTGATAAAGTCCATTCTTAATATTCTAAAGAATATCTCCAATCTATACACCTTCCCATTGAATAATGAACATAATCAGCATCAACAATTAAAAGATGGCTGCCTGCAGGAATGGATGATTTTAAACTCTGCAAAATTGTCCATTTCACAAACAAAAACACCATTGTTTAAAAGACACTCGCCTGAACAGGGACTTGAACCCTGGACCCTCAGAGTAAAAGTCTGATGCTTTACCGACTGAGCTATCCAGGCTCTGAGCACTGAAGTTGCCATATTGGAAACTGCTCGAAATATATAAAACATGACAATTTGCTGTGCAATTACAAAAAATGTGGAAAAATATATGTGTTACTGCTATCATGAACTAAAAGACTTGGCTTGTAGGGTCTCTTGATGAAATATATTTTAGTTTCCTCTGTGTTTAAGATGTAAATCCTTAGATTCGTTAAGTATCACCTTACTTCAATAATCACATTCAATTATTTTTGTCAAAGAGGTTTGATTTATTACTTGTCTAATTTAATCACTGTGTGCCTATCAAAGAAGGATGGATTTGAGTTCCTGATGAAATAAAGTCTTTAGAACTGACATGTAGCGATACTACTTTGTGATGATTATAATACTAGATGCCAATAATGTGTGCCTATTGAAGAGTGATAAAGTCCATTCTTAATATTCTACAGAATCTTTCCAATCTATTCACCTTCCCATTGAATAATGAACATAATCAGCATCAACAATTAAAAGATGGCTGCCTGCAGGAATGGATAATTTTAAACTTTGCAAAATTGTCCATTTCACAAACAAAAACAACATTGTTTAATAGACACTCGCCTGAACAGGGACTTGAACCATGGACCCTCAGATTAAAAGTCTGATGCTCTACCGACTGAGCTATCCAGGCTCTGAGCACTGAAGTTGCCATATTGGAAACTGCTCGAAATATATAAAACATGACAATTTGCTGTGCAATTACAAAAAATGTGTAAAAATATATGTGTTACTGCAATCATGAACTGAAAAACTTGGCTTGTAGGGTCTCTTGATGAAATATATTTTAGTTTCCTCTGTGTTTAAGTTGTAAATCCTTAGATGCTTTAAGTATCACCTCACTTCAATAATCACATTCAATTATTTTTGTCAAAGAGGTTTGATTTATTACTTGTCTAATTGAATCACTGTGTGCCTATCAAAGAAGGATGGATTTGAGTTCCTGATGAAACAAAGTCTTTAGAACTGACATGTAGTGATACTACTTTGTTATGACTATATTACTAGATGCCAATAATGTGTGCCTATTGAAGAGTGATAAAGTCCATTCTTAATATTCTAAAGAATCTCTCCAATCTATACACCTTCCCATTGAATAATGTACATAATCAGCATCAACAATTAAAAGATGGCTGCCTGCAGAAATGGATGATTTTAAACTCTGCAAAATTGTCCATTTCACAAACAAAAACACCATTGTTTAAAAGACACTCGCCTGAACAGGGACTTGAACCCTGGACCCTCAGATTAAAAGTCTGATGCTCTACCGACTGAGCTATCCAGGCTCTAAGCACTGAAATTGCCATATTGGAAACTGCTCGAAATATATAAAACATGACAATTTGCTGTTCAATTACAAAAAATGTGGAAAAATATATGTGTTACTGCTATCATGAACTAAAAGACTTGGCTTGTAGGGTCTCTTGATGAAATATATTTTAGTTTCCTCTGTGTTTAAGATGTAAATCCTTAGATTCGTTAAGTATCACCTTACTTCAATAATCACATTCAATTATTTTTGTCAAAGAGGTTTGATTTATTACTTGTCTAATTTAATCACTGTGTGCCTATCAAAGAAGGATGGATTTGAGTTCCTGATGAAATAAAGTCTTTAGAACTGACATGTAGCGATACTACTTTGTGATGATTATATTACTAGATGCCAATAATGTGTGCCTATTGAAGAGTGATAAAGTCCATTCTTAATATTCTACAGAATCTTTCCAATCTATTCACCTTCCCATTGAATAATGAACATAATCAGCATCAACAATTAAAAGATGGCTGCCTGCAGGAATGGATAATTTTAAACTTTGCAAAATTGTCCATTTCACAAACAAAAACAACATTGTTTAATAGACACTCGCCTGAACAGGGACTTGAACCCTGGACCCTCAGATTAAAAGTCTGATGCTCTACCGACTGAGCTATCCAGGCTCTGAGCACTGAAGTTGCCATATTGGAAACTGCTCGAAATATATAAAACATGACAATTTGCTGTGCAATTACAAAAAATGTGTAAAAATATATGTGTTACTGCAATCATGAACTGAAAAACTTGGCTTGTAGGGTCTCTTGATGAAATATATTTTAGTTTCCTCTGTGTTTAAGTTGTAAATCCTTAGATGCTTTAAGTATCACCTCACTTCAATAATCACATTCAATTATTTTTGTCAAAGAGGTTTGATTTATTACTAGTCTAATTGAATCACTGTGTGCCTATCAAAGAAGGATGGATTTGAGTTCCTGATGAAACAAAGTCTTTAGAACTGACATGTAGTGATACTACTTTGTGATGACTACATTACTAGATGCCAATAATGTGTGCCTATTGAAGAGTGATAAAGTCCATTCTTAATATTCTACAGAATCTTTCCAATCTATACACCTTCCCATTGAATAATGAACATAATCAGCATCAACAATTAAAAGATGGCTGCCTGCAGGTATGGATAATTTTATACTCTGCAAAATTGTCCATTTCACAAACAAAAACACCATTGTTTAAAAGACACTCGCCTGAACAGGGACTTGAACCCTGGACCCTCAGATTAAAAGTCTGAAGCTCTACCGACTGAGCTATCCAGGATCTGAGCACTGAAGTTGCCATATTGGAAACTGCTTGAAATATATAAAACATGACAATTTGCTGTGCAATTAAAAAAAATGTGGAACAATATATGTGTTACTGCAATCATGAACTGAAAGACTTGGCTTGTAGGGTATCTTGATGAAATATATTTTAGTTTCCTCTGTGTTTAAGATGTAAATTCTTAGATTCGTTAAGTATCACCTTACTTCAATAATCACATTCAATTATTTTTGTCAAAGAGGTTTGATTTATTATTTGTCTAATTTAATCACTGTGTGCCTATCAAAGAAGGATGGATTTGAGTTCCTGATGAAATAAAGTCTTTAGAACTGACATGTAGCGATACTACTTTGTGATGATTATATTACTAGATGCCAATAATGTGTGCCTATTGAAGAGTGATAAAGTCCATTCTTAATATTCTACAGAATCTTTCCAATCTATACACCTTCCCATTGAATAATGAACATAATCAGCATCAACAATTAAAAGATGGCTGCCTGCAGAAATGGATAATTTTAAACTCTGCAAAATTGTCCATTTCACAAACAAAAACACCATTGTTTAAAAGACACTCGCCTGAACAGGAACTTGAACCCTGGACCCTCAGATTAAAAGTCTGATGTTCTACCGACTGAGCTATCCAGGCTCTGAGTGCTGAAGTTGCCATATTGGAAACTGCTCGAAATATATAAAACATGACAATTTGCTGTGCAATTACAAAAAATGTGGAAAAATATATGTGTTACTGCAATCATGAACTGAAAGACTTGGCTTGTAGGGTATCTTGATGAAATATATTTTAGTTTCCTCTGTGTTTAAGATGTAAATCCTTAGATTCGTTAAGTATCACCTTACTTCAATAATCACATTCAATTATTTTTGTCAAAGAAGTTTGATTTATTACTTGTCTAATTTAATCACTGTGTGCCTATCAAAGAAGGATGGATTTGAGTTCCTGATGAAATAAAGTCTTTAGAACTGACATGTAGCGATACTACTTTGTGATGATTATATTACTAGATGCCAATAATGTGTGCCTATTGAAGAGTGATAAAGTCCATTCTTAATATTCTACAGAATCTTTCCAATCTATTCACCTTCCCATCGAATAATGAACATAATCAGCATCAACAATTAAAATATGGCTGCCTGCAGGAATGGATAATTTTAAACTCTGCAAAATTGTCCATTTCACAAACAAAAACACTATTGTTTAAAAGACACTCACCTGAACAGGGACTTGAACCCTGGACCCTCAGATTAAAAGTCTGATGTTCTACCGACTGAGCTATCCAGGATCTGAGTGCTGAAATTGCCATATTGGAAACTGCTCGAAATATATAAAACATGACAATTTGCTGTGCAATTACAAAAAATGTGGAAAAATATATGTGTTACTGCAATCATGACCTGAAAGACTTGGCTTGTAGGGTCTCTTGATGAAATATATTTTAGTTTCCTCTGTGTTTAAGTTGTAAATCCTTAGATGCTTTAAGTATCACCTCACTTCAATAATCACATTCAATTATTTTTGTCAAAGATGTTTGATTTATTACTTGTCTAATTTAATCACTGTGTGCCTATCAAAGAAGGATGGATTTGAGTTCCTGATGAAACAAAGTCTTTAGAACTGACATGTAGTGATACTACTTTGTGATGACTATATTACTAGATGCCAATAATGTGTGCCTATTGAAGAGTGATAAAGTCCATTCTTAATATTCTACAGAATCTTTCCAATCTATACACCTTCCCATTGAATAATGAACATAATCAGCATCAACAATTAAAAGATGGCTGCCTGCAGGTATGGATAATTTTATACTCTGCAAAATTGTCCATTTCACAAACAAAAACACCATTGTTTAAAAGACACTCGCCTGAACAGGAACTTGAACCCTGGACCCTCAGATTAAAAGTCTGAAGCTCTACCGACTGAGCTATCCAGGATCTGAGCACTGAAGTTGCCATATTGGAAACTGCTCGAAATATATAAAACATGACAATTTGCTGTGCAATTACAAAAAATGTGGAAAAATATATGTGTTACTGCAATCATGAACTGAAAGACTTGGCTTGTAGGGTATCTTGATGAAATATATTTTAGTTTCCTCTGTGTTTAAGATGTAAATCCTTAGATTCGTTAAGTATCACCTTACTTCAATAATCACATTCAATTATTTTTGTCAAAGAGGTTTGATTTATTACTTGTCTAATTTAATCACTGTGTGCCTATCAAAGAAGGATGGATTTGAGTTCCTGATGAAATAAAGTCTTTAGAACTGACATGTAGCGATACTACTTTGTGATGATTATATTACTAGATGCCAATAATGTGTGCCTATTGAAGAGTGATAAAGTCCATTCTTAATATTCTACAGAATCTTTCCAATCTATTCACCTTCCCATTGAATAATGAACATAATCAGCATCAACAATTAAAAGATGGCTGCCTGCAGGAATGGATAATTTTAAACTTTGCAAAATTGTCCATTTCACAAACAAAAACAACATTGTTTAATAGACACTCACCTGAACAGGGACTTGAACCCTGGACCCTCAGATTAAAAGTCTGATGCTCTACCGACTGAGCTATCCAGGCTCTGAGCACTGAAGTTGCCATATTGGAAACTGCTCGAAATATATAAAACATGACAATTTGCTGTGCAATTACAAAAAATGTGTAAAAATATATGTGTTACTGCAATCATGAACTGAAAAACTTGGCTTGTAGGGTCTCTTGATGAAATATATTTTAGTTTCCTCTGTGTTTAAGTTGTAAATCCTTAGATGCTTTAAGTATCACCTCACTTCAATAATCACATTCAATTATTTTTGTCAAAGAGGTTTGATTTATTACTTGTCTAATTGAATCACTGTGTGCCTATCAAAGAAGGATGGATTTGAGTTCCTGATGAAACAAAGTCTTTAGAACTGACATGTAGTGATACTACTTTGTGATGACTATATTACTAGATGCCAATAATGTGTGCCTATTGAAGAGTGATAAAGTCCATTCTTAATATTCTAAAGAATCTCTACAATCTATACACCTTCCCATTGAATAATGAACATAATCAGCATCAACAATTAAAAGATGGCTGCCTGCAGGAATGGATGATTTTAAACTCTGCAAAATTGTCCATTTCACAAACAAAAACACCATTGTTTAAAAGACACTCGCCTGAACAGGGACTTGAACCCTGGACCCTCAGATTAAAAGTGTGATGCTCTACCGACTGAGCTATCCAGGATCTGAGCGCTGAAATTGCCATATTGGAAACTGCTCGAAATATATAAAACATGACAATTTGCTGTTCAATTACAAAAAATGTGGAAAAATATATGTGTTACTGCTATCATGAACTAAAAGACTTGGCTTGTAGGGTCTCTTGATGAAATATATTTTAGTTTCCTCTGTGTTTAAGATGTAAATCCTTAGATTCGTTAAGTATCACCTTACTTCAATAATCACATTCAATTATTTTTGTCAAAGAGGTTTGATTTATTACTTGTCTAATTTAATCACTGTGTGCCTATCAAAGAAGGATGGAGTTGAGTTCCTGATGAAATAAAGTCTTTAGAACTGACATGTAGCGATACTACTTTGTGATGATTATATTACTAGATGCCAATAATGTGTGCCTATTGAAGAGTGATAAAGTCCATTCTTAATATTCTACAGAATCTTTCCAATCTATTCACCTTCCCATTGAATAATGAACATAATCAGCATCAACAATTAAAAGATGGCTGCCTGCAGGAATGGATAATTTTAAACTCTGCAAAATTGTCCATTTCACAAACAAAAACACCATTGTTTAATAGACACTCGCCTGAACAGGGACTTGAACCCTGGACCCTCAGATTAAAAGTCTGATGCTCTACCGACTGAGCTATCCATTCTCTGAACACTGAAGTTGCCGTTTTGGAAGCTGCTCGAAATATATAAAACATGACAATTTGATGTGCAATTACAAAAAATGTGGAAAAATATATGTGTTACTGCAATCATGAACTGAAAGACTTGGCTTGTAGGGTATCTTGATGAAATATATTTTAGTTTCCTCTGTGTTTAAGATGTAAATTCTTAGATTTGTTAAGTATCACCTTACTTCAATAATCACATTCAATTATTTTTGTCAAAGAGGTTTGATTTATTACTTGTCTAATTTAATCACTGTGTGCCTATCAAAGAAGGATGGATTTGAGTTCCTGATGAAATAAAGTCTTTAGAACTGACATGTAGCGATACTACTTTGTGATGATTATATTACTAGAAGCCAATAATGTGTGCCTATTGAAGAGTGATAAAGTCCATTCTTAATATTCTACAGAATCTTTCCAATCTATTCACCTTCCCATCGAATAATGAACATAATCAGCATCAACAATTAAAAGATGGCTGCCTGCAGGAATGGATAATTTTAAACTCTACAAAATGGTCCATTTCACAAACAAAAACACTATTGTTTAAAAGACACTCACCTGAACAGGGACTTGAACCCTGGACCATCAGATTAAAAGTCTGATGCTCTACCGACTGAGCTATCCAGGCTCTGAGTGCTGAAGTTGCCATATTGGAAACTGCTCGAAATATATAAAACATGACAATTTGCTGTGCAATTACAAAAAATGTGGAAAAATATATGTGTTACTGCAATCATGAACTGAAAGACTTGGCTTGTAGGGTCTCTTGATGAAATATATTTTAGTTTCCTCTGTGTTTAAGTTGTAAATCCTTAGATGCTTTAAGTATCACCTCACTTCAATAATCACATTCAATTATTTTTGTCAAAGAGGTTTGATTTATTACTTGTCTAATTTAATCACTGTGTGCCTATCAAAGAAGGATGGATTTGAGTTCCTGATGAAATAAAGTCTTTAGAACTGACATGTAGCGATACTACTTTGTGATGATTATATTACTAGAAGCCAATAATGTGTGCCTATTGAAGAGTGATAAAGTCCATTCTTAATATTCTACAGAATCTTTCCAATCTATTCACCTTCCCATCGAATAATGAACATAATCAGCATCAACAATTAAAAGATGGCTGCCTGCAGGAATGGATAATTTTAAACTCTACAAAATGGTCCATTTCACAAACAAAAACACTATTGTTTAAAAGACACTCACCTGAACAGGGACTTGAACCCTGGACCATCAGATTAAAAGTCTGATGCTCTACCGACTGAGCTATCCAGGCTCTGAGTGCTGAAGTTGCCATATTGGAAACTGCTCGAAATATATAAAACATGACAATTTGCTGTGCAATTACAAAAAATGTGGAAAAATATATGTGTTACTGCAATCATGAACTGAAAGACTTGGCTTGTAGGGTCTCTTGATGAAATATATTTTAGTTTCCTCTGTGTTTAAGTTGTAAATCCTTAGATGCTTTAAGTATCACCTCACTTCAATAATCACATTCAATTATTTTTGTCAAAGAGGTTTGATTTATTACTTGTCTAATTTAATCACTGTGTGCCTATCAAAGAAGGATGGATTTGAGTTCCTGATGAAACAAAGTCTTTAGAACTGACATGTAGTGATACTACTTTGTGATGACTATATTACTAGATGCCAATAATGTGTGCCTATTGAAGAGTGATAAAGTCCATTCTTAATATTCTAAAGAATATCTCCAATCTATACACCTTCCCATTGAATAATGAACATAATCAGCATCAACAATTAAAAGATGGCTGCCTGCAGGAATGGATGATTTTAAACTCTGCAAAATTGTCCATTTCACAAACAAAAACACCATTGTTTAAAAGACACTCGCCTGAACAGGGACTTGAACCCTGGACCCTCATATTAAAAGTCTGATGCTCTACCGACTGAGCTATCCAGGCTCTGAGCACTGAAGTTGCCATATTGGAAACTGCTCGAAATATATAAAACATGACAATTTGCTGTGCAATTACAAAAAATGTGGAAAAATATATGTGTTACTGCTATCATGAACTAAAAGACTTGGCTTGTAGGGTCTCTTGATGAAATATATTTTAGTTTCCTCTGTGTTTAAGATGTAAATCCTTAGATTCGTTAAGTATCACCTTACTTCAATAATCACATTCAATTATTTTTGTCAAAGAGGTTTGATTTATTACTTGTCTAATTTAATCACTGTGTGCCTATCAAAGAAGGATGGATTTGAGTTCCTGATGAAATAAAGTCTTTAGAACTAATATGTAGCGATACTACTTTGTGATGATTATATTACTAGATGCCAATAATGTGTGCCTATTGAAGAGTGATAAAGTCCATTCCTAATATTCTACAGAATCTTTCCAATCTATTAACCTTCCCATTGAATAATGAACATAATCAGCATCAACAATTAAAAGATGGCTGCCTGCAGGAATGGATAATTTTAAACTCTGCAAAATTGTCCATTTCACAAACAAAAACACCATTGTTTAAAAGACACTCGCCTGAACAGGGACTTGAACCCTGGACCCTCAGATTAAAAGTCTGATGCTCTACCGACTGAGCTATCCATTCTCTGAACACTGAAGTTGCCGTATTGGAAGCTGCTCGAAATATATAAAACATGACAATTTGATGTGCAATTACAAAAAATGTGGAAAAATATATGTGTTACTGAAATCATGAACTGAAAGACTTGGCTTGTAGGGTATCTTGATGAAATATATTTTAGTTTCCTCTGTGTTTAAGATGTAAATTCTTAGATTTGTTAAGTATCACCTTACTTCAATAATCACATTCAATTATTTTTGTCAAAGAGGTTTGATTTATTACTTGTCTAATTTAATCACTGTGTGCCTATCAAAGAAGGATGGATTTGAGTTCCTGATGAAATAAAGTCTTTAGAACTGACATGTAGCGATACTACTTTGTGATGATTATATTACTAGAAGCCAATAATGTGTGCCTATTGAAGAGTGATAAAGTCCATTCTTAATATTCTACAGAATCTTTCCAATCTATTCACCTTCCCATCGAATAATGAACATAATCAGCATCAACAATTAAAAGATGGCTGCCTGCAGGAATGGATAATTTTAAACTCTGCAAAATTGTCCATTTCACAAACAAAAACACTATTGTTTAAAAGACACTCACCTGAACAGGGACTTGAACCCTGGACCATCAGATTAAAAGTCTGATGCTCTACCGACTGAGCTATCCAGGCTCTGAGTGCTGAAGTTGCCATATTGGAAACTGCTCGAAATATATAAAACATGACAATTTGCTGTGCAATTACAAAAAATGTGGAAAAATATATGTGTTACTGCAATCATGAACTGAAAGACTTGGCTTGTAGGGTCTCTTGATGAAATATATTTTAGTTTCCTCTGTGTTTAAGTTGTAAATCCTTAGATGCTTTAAGTATCACCTCACTTCAATAATCACATTCAATTATTTTTGTCAAAGAGGTTTGATTTATTACTTGTCTAATTTAATCACTGTGTGCCTATCAAAGAAGGATGGATTTGAGTTCCTGATGAAACAAAGTCTTTAGAACTGACATGTAGTGATACTACTTTGTGATGACTATATTACTAGATGCCAATAATGTGTGCCTATTGAAGAGTGATAAAGTCCATTCTTAATATTCTAAAGAATATCTCCAATCTATACACCTTCCCATTGAATAATGAACATAATCAGCATCAACAATTAAAAGATGGCTGCCTGCAGGAATGGATGATTTTAAACTCTGCAAAATTGTCCATTTCACAAACAAAAACACCATTGTTTAAAAGACACTCGCCTGAACAGGGACTTGAACCCTGGACCCTCATATTAAAAGTCTGATGCTCTACCGACTGAGCTATCCAGGCTCTGAGCACTGAAGTTGCCATATTGGAAACTGCTCGAAATATATAAAACATGACAATTTGCTGTGCAATTACAAAAAATGTGGAAAAATATATGTGTTACTGCTATCATGAACTAAAAGACTTGGCTTGTAGGGTCTCTTGATGAAATATATTTTAGTTTCCTCTGTGTTTAAGATGTAAATCCTTAGATTCGTTAAGTATCACCTTACTTCAATAATCACATTCAATTATTTTTGTCAAAGAGGTTTGATTTATTACTTGTCTAATTTAATCACTGTGTGCCTATCAAAGAAGGATGGATTTGAGTTCCTGATGAAATAAAGTCTTTAGAACTAATATGTAGCGATACTACTTTGTGATGATTATATTACTAGATGCCAATAATGTGTGCCTATTGAAGAGTGATAAAGTCCATTCCTAATATTCCACAGAATCTTTCCAATCTATTAACCTTCCCATTGAATACTGAACATAATCAGCATCAACAATTAAAAGATGGCTGCCTGCAGGAATGGATAATTTTAAACTCTGCAAAATTGTCCATTTCACAAACAAAAACACCATTGTTTAAAAGACACTCGCCTGAACAGGGACTTGAACCCTGGACCCTCAGATTAAAAGTGTGATGCTCTACCGACTGAGCAATCCAGGCTCTGAGTGCTGAAATTGCCATATTGGAAACTGCTCGAAATATATAAAACATGACAATTTGCTGTTCAATTACAAAAAATGTGGAAAAATATATGTGTTACTGCTATCATGAACTAAAAGACTTGGCTTGTAGGGTCTCTTGATGAAATATATTTTAGTTTCCTCTGTGTTTAAGATGTAAATCCTTAGATTCGTTAAGTATCACCTTACTTCAATAATCACATTCAATTATTTTGTCAAAGAGGTTTGATTTATTACTTGTCTAATTTAATCACTGTGTGCCTATCAAAGAAGGATGGATTTGAGTTCCTGATGAAATAAAGTCTTTAGAACTAACATGTAGCGATACTACTTTGTGATGATTATATTACTAGATGCCAATAATGTGTGCCTATTGAAGAGTGATAAAGTCCATTCTTAATATTCTACATAATCTTTCCAATCTATTAACCTTCCCATTGAATAATGAACATAATCAGCATCAACAATTAAAAGATGGCTGCCTGCAGGAATGGATAATTTTAAACTCTGCAAAATTGTCCATTTCACAAACAAAAACACCATTGTTTAAAAGAAACTCGCCTGAACAGGGACTTGAACCCTGGACCCTCAGATTAAAAGTCTGATGCTCTACCGACTGAGCTATCCATTCTCTGAACACTGAAGTTGCCGTATTGGAAGCTGCTCGAAATATATAAAACATGACAATTTGATGTGCAATTACAAAAAATGTGGAAAAATATATGTGTTACTGCAATCATGAACTGAAAGACTTGGCTTGTAGGGTATCTTGATGAAATATATTTTAGTTTCCTCTGTGTTTAAGATGTAAATTCTTAGATTTGTTAAGTATCACCTTACTTCAATAATCACATTCAATTATTTTTGTCAAAGAGGTTTGATTTATTACTTGTCTAATTTAATCACTGTGTGCCTATCAAAGAAGGATGGATTTGAGTTCCTGATGAAATAAAGTCTTTAGAACTGACATGTAGCGATACTACTTTGTGATGATTATATTACTAGAAGCCAATAATGTGTGCCTATTGAAGAGTGATAAAGTCCATTCTTAATATTCTACAGAATCTTTCCAATCTATTCACCTTCCCATCGAATAATGAACATAATCAGCATCAACAATTAAAAGATGGCTGCCTGCAGGAATGGATAATTTTAAACTCTGCAA
This sequence comes from Pseudophryne corroboree, assembly GCF_028390025.1. Lineage (NCBI taxonomy): Eukaryota > Metazoa > Chordata > Amphibia > Anura > Myobatrachidae > Pseudophryne > Pseudophryne corroboree. Next base: position 68,544 of record NW_026968219.1, on the reverse strand, counting down.
AATTGTCCATTTCACAAACAAAAACACTATTGTTTAAAAGACACTCACCTGAACAGGGACTTGAACCCTGGACCATCAGATTAAAAGTCTGATGCTCTACCGACTGAGCTATCCAGGCTCTGAGTGCTGAAGTTGCCATATTGGAAACTGCTCGAAATATATAAAACATGACAATTTGCTGTGCAATTACAAAAAATGTGGAAAAATATATGTGTTACTGCAATCATGAACTGAAAGACTTGGCTTGTAGGGTCTCTTGATGAAATATATTTTAGTTTCCTCTGTGTTTAAGTTGTAAATCCTTAGATGCTTTAAGTATCACCTCACTTCAATAATCACATTCAATTATTTTTGTCAAAGAGGTTTGATTTATTACTTGTCTAATTTAATCACTGTGTGCCTATCAAAGAAGGATGGATTTGAGTTCCTGATGAAACAAAGTCTTTAGAACTGACATGTAGTGATACTACTTTGTGATGACTATATTACTAGATGCCAATAATGTGTGCCTATTGAAGAGTGATAAAGTCCATTCTTAATATTCTAAAGAATCTCTCCAATCTATACACCTTCCCATTGAATAATGAACATAATCAGCATCAACAATTAAAAGATGGCTGCCTGCAGGAATGGATGATTTTAAACTCTGCAAAATTGTCCATTTCACAAACAAAAACACCATTGTTTAAAAGACACTCGCCTGAACAGGGACTTGAACCCTGGACCCTCATATTAAAAGTCTGATGCTCTACCGACTGAGCTATCCAGGCTCTGAGCACTGAACTTGCCATGTTGGAAACTGCTCGAAATATATAAAACATGACAATTTGCTGTGCAATTACAAAAAATGTGGAAAAATATATGTGTTACTGCTATCATGAACTAAAAGACTTGGCTTGTAGGGTCTCTTGATGAAATATATTTTAGTTTCCTCTGTGTTTAAGATGTAAATCCTTAGATTCGTTAAGTATCACCTTACTTCAATAATCACATTCAATTATTTTTGTCAAAGAGGTTTGATTTATTACTTGTCTAATTTAATCACTGTGTGCCTATCAAAGAAGGATGGATTTGAGTTCCTGATGAAATAAAGTCTTTAGAACTAATATGTAGCGATACTACTTTGTGATGATTATATTACTAGATGCCAATAATGTGTGCCTATTGAAGAGTGATAAAGTCCATTCCTAATATTCTACATAATCTTTCCAATCTATTAACCTTCCCATTGAATAATGAACATAATCAGCATCAACAATAAAAAGATGGCTGCCTGCAGGAATGGATAATTTTAAACTCTGCAAAATTGTCCATTTCACAAACAAAAACACCATTGTTTAAAAGACACTCGCCTGAACAGGGACTTGAACCCTGGACCCTCAGATTAAAAGTTTGATGCTCTACCGGCTGAGCTATCCATTCTCTGAACACTGAAGTTGCCATATTGGAAACTGCTCAAAATATATAAAACATGACAATTTGATGTGCAATTACAAAAAATGTGGAAAAATATATGTGTTACTGCAATCATGAACTGAAAGACTTGGCTTGTAGGGTATCTTGATGAAATATATTTTAGTTTCCTCTGTGTTTAAGATGTAAATTCTTAGATTCGTTAAGTATCACCTTACTTCAATAATCACATTCAATTATTTTTGTCAAAGAGGTTTGATTTATTATTTGTCTAATTTAATCACTGTGTGCCTATCAAAGAAGGATGGATTTGAGTTCCTGATGAAATAAAGTCTTTAGAACTGACATGTAGCGATACTACTTTGTGATGATTATATTACTAGATGCCAATAATGTGTGCCTATTGAAGAGTGATAAAGTCCATTCTTAATATTCTACAGAATCTTTCCAATCTATGCACCTTCCCATTGAATAATGAACATATTCAGCATCAACAATTAAAAGATGGCTGCCTGCAGGAATGGATAATTTTATACTCTGCAAAATTGTCCATTTCACAAACAAAAACACCATTGTTTAAAAGACACTCGCCTGAACAGGAACTTGAACCCTGGACCCTCAGATTAAAAGTCTGAAGCTCTACCGACTGAGCTATCCAGGCTCTGAGCACTGAAGTTGCCATATTGGAAACTGCTCGAAATATATAAAACATGACAATTTGCTGTGCAATTACAAAAAATGTGGAAAAATATATGTGTTACTGCAATCATGAACTAAAAGACTTGGCTTGTAGGGTATCTTGATGAAATATATCTTAGTTTCCTCTGTGTTTAATATGTAAATCCTTAGATTCGTTAAGTATCACCTTACTTCAATAATCACATTCAATTATTTTTGTCAAAGAGGTTTGATTTATTACTTGTCTAATTTAATCACTGTGTGCCTATCAAAGAAGGATGGATTTGAGTTCCTGATGAAATAAAGTCTTTAGAACTGACATGTAGCGATACTACTTTGTGATGATTATATTACTAGAAGCCAATAATGTGTGCCTATTGAAGAGTGATAAAGTCCATTCTTAATATTCTACAGAATCTTTCCAATCTATTCACCTTCCCATCGAATAATGAACATAATCAGCATCAACAAATAAAAGATGGCTGCCTGCAGGAATGGATAATTTTAAACTCTGCAAAATTGTCCATTTCACAAACAAAAACACTATTGTTTAAAAGACACTCACCTGAACAGGGACTTGAACCCTGGACCCTCAGATTAAAAGTCTGATGTTCTACCGACTGAGCTATCCAGGCTCTGAGTGTTGAAGTTGCCATATTGGAAACTGCTCGAAATATATAAAACATGACAATTTGCTGTGCAATTACAAAAAATGTGGAAAAATATATGTGTTACTGCAATCATGACCTGAAAGACTTGGCTTGTAGGGTCTCTTGATGAAATATATTTTAGTTTCCTCTGTGTTTAAGTTGTAAATCCTTAGATGCTTTAAGTATCACCTCACTTCAATAATCACATTCAATTATTTTTGTCAAAGAGGTTTGATTTATTACTTGTCTAATTTAATCACTGTGTGCCTATCAAAGAAGGATGGATTTGAGTTCCTGATGAAATAAAGTCTTTAGAACTGACATGTAGTGATACTACTTTGTGATGACTATATTACTAGATGCCAATAATGTGTGCCTATTGAAGAGTGATAAAGTCCATTCTTAATATTCTACAGAATCTTTCCAATCTATACACCTTCCCATTGAATAATGAACATAATCAGCATCAACAATTAAAAGATGGCTGCCTGCAGGAATGGATAATTTTATACTCTGCAAAATTGTCCATTTCACAAACAAAAACACCATTGTTTAAAAGACACTCGCCTGAACAGGAACTTGAACCCTGGACCTTCAGATTAAAAGTCTGAAGCTCTCCCGACTGAGCTATCCAGGCTCTGAGCACTGAAGTTGCCATATTGGAAACTACTCGAAATATATAAAACATGACAATTTGCTGTGCAATTACAAAAAATGTGGAAAAATATATGTGTTACTGCAATCATGAACTGAAAGACTTGGCTTGTAGGGTATCTTGATGAAATATATTTTAGTTTCCTCTGTGTTTAAGATGTAAATCCTTAGATTCGTTAAGTATCACCTTACTTCAATAATCACATTCAATTATTTTTGTCAAAGAGGTTTGATTTATTACTTGTCTAATTTAATCACTGTGTGCCTATCAAAGAAGGATGGATTTGAGTTCCTGATGAAATAAAGTCTTTAGAACTAACATGTAGCGATACTACTTTGTGATGATTATATTACTAGATGCCAATAATGTGTGCCTATTGAAGAGTGATAAAGTCCATTCTTAATATTCTACAGAATCTTTCCAATCTATTCACCTTCCCATCGAATAATGAACATAATCAGCATCAACAAATAAAAGATGGCTGCCTGCAGGAATGGATAATTTTCAACTCTGCAAAATTGTCCATTTCACAAACAAAAACACTATTGTTTAAAAGACACTCACCTGAACAGGGACTTGAACCCTGGACCCTCAGATTAAAAGTCTGATGTTCTACCGACTGAGCTATCCAGGCTCTGAGTGTTGAAGTTGCCATATTGGAAACTGCTCGAAATATATAAAACATGACAATTTGCTGTGCAATTACAAAAAATGTGGAAAAATATATGTGTTACTGCAATCATGACCTGAAAGACTTGGCTTGTAGGGTCTCTTGATGAAATATATTTTAGTTTCCTCTGTGTTTAAGTTGTAAATCCTTAGATGCTTTAAGTATCACCTCACTTCAATAATCACATTCAATTATTTTTGTCAAAGAGGTTTGATTTATTACTTGTCTAATTTAATCACTGTGTGCCTATCAAAGAAGGATGGATTTGAGTTCCTGATGAAATAAAGTCTTTAGAACTGACATGTAGTGATACTACTTTGTGATGACTATATTACTAGATGCCAACAATGTGTGCCTATTGAAGAGTGATAAAGTCCATTCTTAATATTCTACAGAATCTTTCCAATCTATACACCTTCCCATTGAATAATGAACATAATCAGCATCAACAATTAAAAGATGGCTGCCTGCAGGAATGGATAATTTTATACTCTGCAAAATTGTCCATTTCACAAACAAAAACACCATTGTTTAAAAGACACTCGCCTGAACAGGAACTTGAACCCTGGACCTTCAGATTAAAAGTCTGAAGCTCTACCGACTGAGCTATCCAGGCTCTGAGCACTGAAGTTGCCATATTGGAAACTACTCGAAATATATAAAACATGACAATTTGCTGTGCAATTACAAAAAATGTGGAAAAATATATGTGTTACTGCAATCATGAACTGAAAGACTTGGCTTGTAGGGTCTCTTGATGAAATATATTTTAGTTTCCTCTGTGTTTAAGTTGTAAATCCTTAGATTCGTTAAGTATCACCTTACTTCAATAATCACATTCAATTATTTTTGTCAAAGAGGTTTGATTTATTACTTGTCTAATTTAATCACTGTGTGCCTATCAAAGAAGGATGGATTTGAGTTCCTGATGAAATAAAGTCTTTAGAACTAACATGTAGCGATACTACTTTGTGATGATTATATTACTAGATGCCAATAATGTGTGCCTATTGAAGAGTGATAAAGTCCATTCCTAATATTCTACAGAATCTTTCCAATCTATTAACCTTCCCATTGAATAATGAACATAATCAGCATCAACAATTAAAATATGGCTGCCTGCAGGAATGGATAATTTTAAACTCTGCAAAATTGTCCATTTCACAAACAAAAACACCATTGTTTAAAAGACACTCGCCTGCACAGGGACTTGAACCCTGGACCCTCAGATTAAAACTCTGATGCTCTACCGACTGAGCAATCCAGGCTCTGAGCGCTGAAATTGCCATATTGGAAACTGCTCGAAATATATAAAACATGACAATTTGCTGTTCAATTACAAAAAATGTGGAAAAATATATGTGTTACTGCTATCATGAACTAAAAGACTTGGCTTGTAGGGTCTCTTGATGAAATATATTTTAGTTTCCTCTGTGTTTAAGATGTAAATCCTTAGATTCGTTAAGTATCACCTTACTTCAATAATCACATTCAATTATTTTGTCAAAGAGGTTTGATTTATTACTTGTCTAATTTAATCACTGTGTGCCTATCAAAGAAGGATGGATTTGAGTTCCTGATGAAATAAAGTCTTTAGAACTAACATGTAGCGATACTACTTTGTGATGATTATATTACTAGATGCCAATAATGTGTGCCTATTGAAGAGTGATAAAGTCCATTCTTAATATTCTACAGAATCTTTCCAATCTATTAACCTTCCCATTGAATAATGAACATAATCAGCATCAACAATAAAAAGATTGCTGCCTGCAGGAATGGATAATTTTAAACTCTGCAAAATTGTCCATTTCACAAACAAAAACACCATTGTTTAAAAGACACTCGCCTGAACAGGGACTTGAACCCTGGACCCACAGATTAAAAGTGTGATGCTCTACCGACTGAGCTATCCATTCTCTGAACACTGAAGTTGCCATATTGGAAACTGCTCGAAATATATAAAACATGACAATTTGATGTGCAATTACAAAAAATGTGGAAAAATATATGTGTTACTGCAATCATGAACTGAAAGACTTGGCTTGTAGGGTCTCTTGATGAAATATATTTTAGTTTCCTCTGTGTTTAAGTTGTAAATCCTTAGATGCTTTAAGTATCACCTCACTTCAATAATCACATTCAATTATTTTTGTCAAAGAAGTTTGATTTATTACTTGTCTAATTTAATCACTGTGTGCCTATCAAAGAAGGATGGATTTGAGTTCCTGATGAAACAAAGTCTTTAGAACTAACATGTAGTGATACTACTTTGTGATGACTATATTACTAGATGCCAATAATGTGTGCCTATTGAAGAGTGATAAAGTCCATTCTTAATATTCTAAAGAATATCTCCAATCTATACACCTTCCCATTGAATAATGAACATAATCAGCATCAACAATTAAAAGATGGCTGCCTGCAGGAATGGATAATTTTAAACTCTGCAAAATTGTCCATTTCACAAACAAAAACACCATTGTTTAAAAGACACTTGCCTGAACAGGGACTTGAACCCTGGACCCTCAGATTAAAAGTGTGATGCTCTACCGACTGAGCTATCCATTCTCTGAACGCTAAAGTTGCCATATTGGAAACTGCTCGAAATATATAAAACATGACAATTTGCTGTGCAATTACAAAAAATGTGGAAAAATATATGTGTTACTGCAATCATGAACTGAAAGACTTGGCTTGTAGGGTATCTTGATGAAATATATTTTAGTTTCCTCTGTGTTTAAGATGTAAATCCTTAGATTCGTTAAGTATCACCTTACTTCAATAATCACATTCAATTATTTTTGTCAAAGAGGTTTGATTTATTACTTGTCTAATTTAATCACTGTGTGCCTATCAAAGAAGGATGGATTTGAGTTCCTGATGAAATAAAGTCTTTAGAACTGACATGTAGCGATACTACTTTGTGATGATTATATTACTAGAAGCCAATAATGTGTGCCTATTGAAGAGTGATAAAGTCCATTCTTAATATTCTACAGAATCTTTCCAATCTATTCACCTTCCCATCGAATAATGAACATAATCAGCATCAACAATTAAAAGATGGCTGCCTGCAGGAATGGATAATTTTAAACTCTGCAAAATTGTCCATTTCACAAACAAAAACACTATTGTTTAAAAGACACTCACCTGAACAGGGACTTGAACCCTGGACCCTCAGATTAAAAGTCTGATGTTCTACCGACTGAGCTATCCAGGCTCTGAGTGCTGAAGTTGCCATATTGGAAACTGCTCGAAATATATAAAACATGACAATTTGCTGTGCAATTACAAAAAATGTGGAAAAATATATGTGTTACTGCAATCATGACCTGAAAGACTTGGCTTGTAGGGTCTCTTGATGAAATATATTTTAGTTTCCTCTGTGTTTAAGTTGTAAATCCTTAGATGCTTTAAGTATCACCTCACTTCAATAATCACATTCAATTATTTTTGTCAAAGAGGTTTGATTTATTACTTGTCTAATTTAATCACTGTGTGCCTATCAAAGAAGGATGGATTTGAGTTCCTGATGAAACAAAGTCTTTAGAACTGACATGTAGTGATACTACTTTGTGATGACTATATTACTAGATGCCAATAATGTGTGCCTATTGAAGAGTGATAAAGTCCATTCTTAATATTCTAAAGAATATCTCCAATCTATACACCTTCCCATTGAATAATGAACATAATCAGCATCAACAATTAAAAGATGGCTGCCTGCAGGAATGGATGATTTTAAACGCTGCAAAATTGTCCATTTCACAAACAAAAACACCATTGTTTAAAATACACTCGCCTGAACAGGGACTTGAACCCTGGACCCTCAGATTAAAAGTCTGATGCTCTACCGACTGAGCTATCCAGGCTCTGAGCACTGAAGTTGTCATATTGGAAACTGCTCGAAATATATAAAACATGACAATTTGCTGTGCAATTACAAAAAATGTGGAAAAATATATGTATTACTGCTATCATGAACTAAAAGACTTGGCTTGTAAGGTATCTTGATGAAATATATTTTAGTTTCCTCTGTGTTTAAGATGTAAATCCTTAGATTCGTTAAGTATCACCTTACTTCAATAATCACATTGAATTATTTTTGTCAAAGAGGTTTGATTTATTACTTGTCTAATTTAATCACTGTGTGCCTATCAAAGAAGGATTGATTTGAGTTCCTGATGAAATAAAGTCTTTAGAACTGACATGTAGCGATACTACTTTGTGATGATTATATTACTAGATGCCAATAATGTGTGCCTATTGAAGAGTGATAAAGTCCATTCTTAATATTCTACAGAATCTTTCCAATCTATTCACCTTCCCATTGAATAATGAACATAATCAGCATCAACAATTAAAAGATGGCTGCCTGCATGAATGGATAATTTTAAACTCTGCAAAATTGTCCATTTCACAAACAAAAACACCATTGTTTAAAAGACACTCACCTGAACAGGGACTTGAACCCTGGACCCTCAGATTAAAATTCTGATACTCTACCGACTGAGCTATCCAGGCTCTGAGTGCTGAAGTTGCCATATTGGAAACTGCTCGAAATATATAAAACATGACAATTTGCTGTGCAATTACAAAAAATGTGGAAAAATATATGTGTTACTGCAATCATGAACTGAAAGACTTGGCTTGTAGGGTCTCTTGATGAAATATATTTTAGTTTCCTCTGTGTTTAAGTTGTAAATCCTTAGATGCTTTAAGTATCACCTCACTTCAATAATCACATTCAATTATTTTTGTCAAAGAGGTTTGATTTATTACTTGTCTAATTTAATCACTGTGTGCCTATCAAAGAAGGATGGATTTGAGTTCCTGATGAAACAAAGTCTTTAGAACTGACATGTAGTGATACTACTTTGTGATGACTATATTACTAGATGCCAATAATGTGTGCCTATTGAAGAGTAATAAAGTCCGTTCTTAATATTCTAAAGAATCTCTCCAATCTATACACCTTCCCATTGAATAATGAACATAATCAGCATCAACAATTAAAAGATGACTGCCTGCAGGAATGGATGATTTTAAACTCTGCAAAATTGTCCATTTCACAAACAAAAACACCATTGTTTAAAAGACACTCGCTTGAACAGGGACTTGAACCCTGGACCCTCAGATTAAAAGTCTGATGCTCTACCGACTGAGCTATCCAGGATCTGAGAACTGAAGTTGCCATATTGGAAACTGCTCGAAATATATAAAACATGACAATTTGCTGTGCAATTACAAAAAATGTGGAAAAATATATGTGTTACAGCTATCATGAACTGAAAGACTTGGCTTGTAGGGTCTCTTGATGAAATATATTTTAGTTTCCTCTGTGTTTAAGATGTAAATCCTTAGATGCGTTAAGTATCACCTTACTTCAATAATCACATTCAATTATTTTTGTCAAAGAGGTTTGATTTATTATTAGTCTAATTTAATCATTGTGTGCCTATCAAAGAAGGATGGATTTGAGTTCCTGATGAAATAAAGTCTTTAGAACTGACATGTAGCGATACTACTTTGTGATGATTATATTACTAGATGCCAATAATGTGTGCCTATTGAAGAGTGATAAAGTCCATTCTTAATATTCTACAGAATCTTTCCAATCTATTCACCTTTCCATTGAATAATGAACATAATCAGCATCAACAATTAAAAGATGGCTGCCTGCAGGAATGGATAATTTTAAACTTTGCAAAATTGTCCATTTCACAAACATAAACAACATTGTTTAATAGACACTCGCCTGAACAGGGACTTGAACCGTGGACCCTCAGATTAAAAGTCTGATGCTCTACCGACTGAGCTATCCAGGCTCTGAGCACTGAAATTGCCATATTGGAAACTGCTCAAAATATATAAAACATGACATTGCTGTGCAATTACAAAAAATGTGGAAAAATATGTGTTACTGCAATCATGAACTGAAAGACTTGGCTTGTAGGGTCTCTTGATGAAATATATTTTAGTTTCCTCTGTGTTTAAGTTGTAAATCTTTAGATGCTTTAAGTATCACCTCACTTCAATAATCACATTTAATTATTTTTCTCAAAGAGGTTTGATTTATTACTTGTCTAATTTAATCACTGTGTGCCTATCAAAGAAGGATGGATTTGAGTTCCTGATGAAACAAAGTCTTTAGAACTGACATGTAGTGATACTACTTTGTGATGACTATATTACTAGATGCCAATAATGTGTGCCTATTGTAGAGTAATAAAGTCCATTCTTAATATTTTAAAGAATCTCTCCAATCTATACACCTTCCCATTGAATAATGAACATAATCAGCATCAACAATTAAAAGATGGCTGCCTGCAGGAATGGATGATTTTAAACTCTGCAAAATTGTCCATTTCACAAACAAAAACACCATTGTTTAAAAGACACTCGCTTGAACAGGGACTTGAACCCTGGACCCTCAGATTAAAAGTCTGATGCTCTACCGACTGAGCTATCCTGGCTCTGAACACTGAAGATGCCATATTGGAAACTGCTTGAAATATATAAAACATGACAATTTGCTGTGCAATTACAAAAAATGTGGAAAAATATATGTGTTACAGCTATCATAAACTGAAAGACTTGGCTTGTAGGGTCTCTTGATGAAATATATTTTAGTTTCCTCTGTGTTTAAGATGTAAATCCTTAGATTCGTTAAGTATCACCTTACTTCAATAATCACATTCAATTATTTTTGTCAAAGAGGTTTGATTTATTACTTGTCTAATTTAATCACTGTGTGCCTATCAAAGAAGGATGGATTTGAGTTCCTGATGAAATAAAGTCTTTAGAACTGACATGTAGCGATACTACTTTGTGATGATTATATTACTAGATGCCAATAATGTGTGCCTATTGAAGAGTGATAAAGTCCATTCTTAATATTCTACAGAATCTTTCCAATCTTTTCACCTTCCTATTGAATAATGAACATAATCAGCATCAACAATTAAAAGATGGCTGCCTGCAGGAATGGATAATTTTAAACTCTGCAAAATTGTCCATTTCACAAACAAAAACACCATTGTTTAAAAGACACTCGCCTGAACAGGTACTTGAACCCTGGACCCTCAGATTAAAAGTCTGATGCTCTACCGACTGAGCTATCCATTCCCTGAACACTGAAGTTGCCATATTGGAAACTGCTCGAAATATATAAAACATGACAATATTATGTGCAATTACAAAAAAATGTGGAAAAATATATGTGTTACTGCAATCATGAACTGAAAGACTTGGCTTGTAGGGTATCTTGATGAAATATATTTTAGTTTCCTCTGTGTTTAAGATGTAAATTCTTAGATTCGTTAAGTATCACCTTACTTCAATAATCACATTCAATTATTTTTGTCAAAGAGGTTTGATTTATTATTTGTCTAATTTAATCACTGTGTGCCTATCAAAGAAGGATGGATTTGAGTTCCTGATGAAATAAAGTCTTTAGAACTGACATGTAGCGATACTACTTTGTGATGATTATATTACTAGATGCCAATAATGTGTGCCTATTGAAGAGTGATAAAGTCCATTCTTAATATTCTACAGAATCTTTCCAATCTATACACCTTCCCATTGAATAATGAACATAATCAGCATCAACAATTAAAAGATGGCTGCCTGCAGGAATGGATAATTTTATACTCTGCAAAATTGTCCATTTCACAAACAAAAACACCATTGTTTAAAAAACACTTGCCTGAACAGGAACTTGAACCCTGGACCCTCAGATTAAAAGTCTGAAGCTCTACCGACTGAGCTTTCCAGGCTCTGAGCACTGAAGTTGCCATATTGGAAACTGCTCGAAATATATAAAACATGACAATTTGCTGTGCAATTACAAAAAATGTGGAAAAATATATGTGTTACTGCAATCATGAACTGAAAGACTTGGCTTGTAGGGTATCTTGATGAAATATATTTTAGTTTCCTCTGTGTTTAAGATGTAAATCCTTAGATTCGTTAAGTATCACCTTACTTCAAAAATCACATTCAATTATTTTTGTCAAAGAGGTTTGATTTATTACTTGTCTAATTTAATCACTGTGTGCCTATCAAAGAAGGATGGATTTGAGTTCCTTATGAAATAAAGTCTTTAGAACTGACATGTAGCGATACTACTTTGTGATGATTATATTACTAGAAGCCAATAATGTGTGCCTATTGAACAGTGATAAAGTCCATTCTTAATATTCTACAGAATCTTTCCAATCTATTCACCTTCCCATCGAATAATGAACATAATCAGCATCAACAATTAAAAGATGGCTGCCTGCAGGAATGGATAATTTTAAACTTTGCAAAATTGTCCATTTCACAAACAAAAACACTATTGTTTAAAAGACACTCACCTGAACAGGGACTTGAACCCTGGACCCTCAGATTAAAAGTCTGATGCTCTACCGACAGAGCTATCCAGGCTCTGAGCACTGAAGTTGCCATATTGGAAACTGCTCGAAATATATAAAACATGACAATTTGCTGTGCAATTACAAAAAATGTGGAAAAATATATGTGTTACAGCTATCATGAACTGAAAGACTTGGCTTGTAGGGTCTCTTGATGAAATATATTTTAGTTTCCTCTGTGTTTAAGATGTAAATCCTTAGATGCGTTAAGTATCACCTTACTTCAATAATCACATTCAATTATTTTTGTCAAAGAGGTTTGATTTATTATTTGTCTAATTTAATCATTGTGTGCCTATCAAAGAAGGATGGATTTGAGTTCCTGATGAAATAAAGTCTTTAGAACTGACATGTAGCGATACTACTTTGTGATGATTATATTACTAGATGCCAATAATGTGTGCCTATTGAAGAGTGATAAAGTCCATTCTTAATATTTTACAGAATCTTTCCAATCTATTCACCTTTCCATTGAATAATGAACATAATCAGCATCAACAATTAAAAGATGGCTGCCTGCAGGAATGGATAATTTTAAACTTTGCAAAATTGTCCATTTCACAAACAAAAACAACATTGTTTAATAGACACTCGCCTGAACAGGGACTTGAACCCTGGACCCTCAGATTAAAAGTCTGATGCTCTACCGACTGAGCTATCCAGGCTCTGAGCACTGAAATTGCCATATTGGAAACTGCTCAAAATATATAAAACATGACATTGCTGTGCAATTACAAAAAATGTGGAAAAATATGTGTTACTGCAATCATGAACTGAAAGACTTGGCTTGTAGGGTCTCTTGATGAAATATATTTTAGTTTCCTCTGTGTTTAAGTTGTAAATCTTTAGATGCTTTAAGTATCACCTCACTTCAATAATCACATTTAATTATTTTTGTCAAAGAGGTTTGATTTATTACTTGTCTAATTTAATCACTGTGTGCCTATCAAAGAAGGATGGATTTGAGTTCCTGATGAAACAAAGTCTTTAGAACTGACATGTAGTGATACTACTTTGTGATGACTATATTACTAGATGCCAATAAATGTGTGCCTATTGTAGAGTAATAAAGTCCATTCTTAATATTTTAAAGAATCTCTCCAATCTATACACCTTCCCATTGAATAATGAACATAATCAGCATCAACAATTAAAAGATGGCTGCCTGCAGGAATGGATGATTTTAAACTCTGCAAAATTGTCCATTTCACAAACAAAAACACCATTGTTTAAAAGACACTCGTTTGAACAGGGACTTGAACCCTGGACCCTCAGATTAAAAGTCTGATGCTTTACCGACTGAGCTATCCTGGCTCTGAACACTGAAGATGCCATATTGGAAACTGCTTGAAATATATAAAACATGACAATTTGCTGTGCAATTACAAAAAATGTGGAAAAATATATGTGTTACAGCTATCATAAACTGAAAGACTTGGCTTGTAGGGTCTCTTGATGAAATATATTTTAGTTTCCTCTGTGTTTAAGATGTAAATCCTTAGATTCGTTAAGTATCACCTTACTTCAATAATCACATTCAATTATTTTTGTCAAAGAGGTTTGATTTATTACTTGTCTAATTTAATTAGTGTGTGCCTATCAAAGAAGGATGGATTTGAGTTCCTGATGAAATAAAGTCTTTAGAACTGACATGTAGCGATACTACTTTGTGATGATTATATTACTAGATGCCAATAATGTGTGCCTATTGAAGAGTGATAAAGTCCATTCTTAATATTCTACAGAATCTTTCCAATCTATTCACCTTCCCATCGAATAATGAACATAATCAGCATCAACAATTAAAAGATGGCTGCCTGCAGGAATGGATAATTTTAAACTTTGCAAAATTGTCCATTTCACAAACAAAAACACTATTGTTTAAAAGACACTCACCTGAACAGGGACTTGAACCCTGGACCCTCAGATTAAAAGTCTGATGCTCTACCGACAGAGCTATCCAGGCTCTGAGCACTGAAGTTGCCATATTGGAAACTGCTCGAAATATATAAAACATGACAATTTGCTGTGCAATTACAAAAAATGTGGAAAAATATATGTGTTACAGCTATCATGAACTGAAAGACTTGGCTTGTAGGGTCTCTTGATGAAATATATTTTAGTTTCCTCTGTGTTTAAGATGTAAATCCTTAGATGCGTTAAGTATCACCTTACTTCAATAATCACATTCAATTATTTTTGTCAAAGAGGTTTGATTTATTATTTGTCTAATTTAATCATTGTGTGCCTATCAAAGAAGGATGGATTTGAGTTCCTGATGAAATAAAGTCTTTAGAACTGACATGTAGCGATACTACTTTGTGATGATTATATTACTAGATGCCAATAATGTGTGCCTATTGAAGAGTGATAAAGTCCATTCTTAATATTCTACAGAATCTTTCCAATCTATTCACCTTTCCATTGAATAATGAACATAATCAGCATCAACAATTAAAAGATGGCTGCCTGCAGGAATGGATAATTTTAAACTTTGCAAAATTGTCCATTTCACAAACAAAAACAACATTGTTTAATAGACACTCGCCTGAACAGGGACTTGAACCCTGGACCCTCAGATTAAAAGTCTGATGCTCTACCGACAGAGCTATCCAGGCTCTGAGCACTGAAGTTGCCATATTGGAAACTGCTCGAAATATATAAAACATGACAATTTGCTGTGCAATTACAAAAAATGTGGAAAAATATATGTGTTACAGCTATCATGAACTGAAAGACTTGGCTTGTAGGGTCTCTTGATGAAATATATTTTAGTTTCCTCTGTGTTTAAGATGTAAATCCTTAGATTCGTTAAGTATCACCTTACTTCAATAATCACATTCAATTATTTTTGTCAAAGAGGTTTGATTTATTATTTGTCTAATTTAATCACTGTGTGCCTATAAAAGAAGGATGGATTTGAGTTCCTGATGAAATAAAGTCTTTAGAACTGACATGTAGCGATACTACTTTGTGATGATTATATTACTAGATGCCAATAATGTGTGCCTATTGAAGAGTGATAAAGTCCATTCTTAATATTCTACAGAATCTTTCCAATCTATTCACCTTCCCATTGAATAATGAACATAATCAGCATCAACAATTAAAAGATGGCTGCCTGCAGGAATGGATAATTTTAAACTTTGCAAAATTGTCCATTTCACAAACAAAAACAACATTGTTTAATAGACACTCGCCTGAACAGGGACTTGAACCCTGGACCCTTAGATTTAAAGTCTGATGCTCTACCGACTGAGCTATCCAGGCTCTGAGCACTGAAGTTGCCATATTGGAAACTGCTCAAAATATATAAAACATGACAATTTGCTGTGCAATTACAAAAAATTTGGAAAAATATATGTTACTGCAATCATGAACTGAAAGACTTGGCTTGTAGGGTCTCTTGATGAAATATATTTTAGTTTCCTCTGTGTTTAAGTTGTAAATCTTTAGATGCTTTAAGTATCAACTCACTTCAATAATCACATTCAATTATTTTTGTCAAAGAGGTTTGATTTATTACTTGTCTAATTTAATCACTGTGTGCCTATCAAAGAAGGATGGATTTGAGTTCCTGATGAAACAAAGTCTTTAGAACTGACATGTAGTGATACTACTTTGTGATGACTATATTACTAGATGCCAATAATGTGTGCCTATTGAAGAGTGATAAAGTCCATTCTTAATATTCTAAAGAATATCTCCAATCTATACACCTTCCCATTGAATAATGAACATAATCAGCATCAACAATTAAAAGATGGCTGCCTGCAGGAATGGATGATTTTAAACGCTGCAAAATTGTCCATTTCACAAACAAAAACACCATTGTTTAAAATACACTCGCCTGAACAGGGACTTGAACCCTGGACCCTCAGATTAAAAGTCTGATGCTCTACCGACTGAGCTATCCAGGCTCTGAGCACTGAAGTTGTCATATTGGAAACTGCTCGAAATATATAAAACATGACAATTTGCTGTGCAATTACAAAAAATGTGGAAAAATATATGTATTACTGCTATCATGAACTAAAAGACTTGGCTTGTAAGGTATCTTGATGAAATATATTTTAGTTTCCTCTGTGTTTAAGATGTAAATCCTTAGATTCGTTAAGTATCACCTTACTTCAATAATCACATTGAATTATTTTTGTCAAAGAGGTTTGATTTATTACTTGTCTAATTTAATCACTGTGTGCCTATCAAAGAAGGATTGATTTGAGTTCCTGATGAAATAAAGTCTTTAGAACTGACATGTAGCGATACTACTTTGTGATGATTATATTACTAGATGCCAATAATGTGTGCCTATTGAAGAGTGATAAAGTCCATTCTTAATATTCTACAGAATCTTTCCAATCTATTCACCTTCCCATTGAATAATGAACATAATCAGCATCAACAATTAAAAGATGGCTGCCTGCATGAATGGATAATTTTAAACTCTGCAAAATTGTCCATTTCACAAACAAAAACACCATTGTTTAAAAGACACTCACCTGAACAGGGACTTGAACCCTGGACCCTCAGATTAAAATTCTGATACTCTACCGACTGAGCTATCCAGGCTCTGAGTGCTGAAGTTGCCATATTGGAAACTGCTCGAAATATATAAAACATGACAATTTGCTGTGCAATTACAAAAAATGTGGAAAAATATATGTGTTACTGCAATCATGAACTGAAAGACTTGGCTTGTAGGGTCTCTTGATGAAATATATTTTAGTTTCCTCTGTGTTTAAGTTGTAAATCCTTAGATGCTTTAAGTATCACCTCACTTCAATAATCACATTCAATTATTTTTGTCAAAGAGGTTTGATTTATTACTTGTCTAATTTAATCACTGTGTGCCTATCAAAGAAGGATGGATTTGAGTTCCTGATGAAACAAAGTCTTTAGAACTGACATGTAGTGATACTACTTTGTGATGACTATATTACTAGATGCCAATAATGTGTGCCTATTGAAGAGTAATAAAGTCCGTTCTTAATATTCTAAAGAATCTCTCCAATCTATACACCTTCCCATTGAATAATGAACATAATCAGCATCAACAATTAAAAGATGACTGCCTGCAGGAATGGATGATTTTAAACTCTGCAAAATTGTCCATTTCACAAACAAAAACACCATTGTTTAAAAGACACTCGCTTGAACAGGGACTTGAACCCTGGACCCTCAGATTAAAAGTCTGATGCTCTACCGACTGAGCTATCCAGGCTCTGAGAATTGAAGTTGCCATATTGGAAACTGCTCGAAATATATAAAACATGACAATTTGCTGTGCAATTACAAAAAATGTGGAAAAATATATGTGTTACAGCTATCATGAACTGAAAGACTTGGCTTGTAGGGTCTCTTGATGAAATATATTTTAGTTTCCTCTGTGTTTAAGATGTAAATCCTTAGATGCGTTAAGTATCACCTTACTTCAATAATCACATTCAATTATTTTTGTCAAAGAGGTTTGATTTATTATTAGTCTAATTTAATCATTGTGTGCCTATCAAAGAAGGATGGATTTGAGTTCCTGATGAAATAAAGTCTTTAGAACTGACATGTAGCGATACTACTTTGTGATGATTATATTACTAGATGCCAATAATGTGTGCCTATTGAAGAGTGATAAAGTCCATTCTTAATATTCTACAGAATCTTTCCAATCTATTCACCTTTCCATTGAATAATGAACATAATCAGCATCAACAATTAAAAGATGGCTGCCTGCAGGAATGGATAATTTTAAACTTTGCAAAATTGTCCATTTCACAAACATAAACAACATTGTTTAATAGACACTCGCCTGAACAGGGACTTGAACCGTGGACCCTCAGATTAAAAGTCTGATGCTCTACCGACTGAGCTATCCAGGCTCTGAGCACTGAAATTGCCATATTGGAAACTGCTCAAAATATATAAAACATGACATTGCTGTGCAATTACAAAAAATGTGGAAAAATATGTGTTACTGCAATCATGAACTGAAAGACTTGGCTTGTAGGGTCTCTTGATGAAATATATTTTAGTTTCCTCTGTGTTTAAGTTGTAAATCTTTAGATGCTTTAAGTATCACCTCACTTCAATAATCACATTTAATTATTTTTGTCAAAGAGGTTTGATTTATTACTTGTCTAATTTAATCACTGTGTGCCTATCAAAGAAGGATGGATTTGAGTTCCTGATGAAACAAAGTCTTTAGAACTGACATGTAGTGATACTACTTTGTGATGACTATATTACTAGATGCCAATAATGTGTGCCTATTGTAGAGTAATAAAGTCCATTCTTAATATTTTAAAGAATCTCTCCAATCTATACACCTTCCCATTGAATAATGAACATAATCAGCATCAACAATTAAAAGATGGCTGCCTGCAGGAATGGATGATTTTAAACTCTGCAAAATTGTCCATTTCACAAACAAAAACACCATTGTTTAAAAGACACTCGCTTGAACAGGGACTTGAACCCTGGACCCTCAGATTAAAAGTCTGATGCTCTACCGACTGAGCTATCCTGGCTCTGAACACTGAAGATGCCATATTGGAAACTGCTTGAAATATATAAAACATGACAATTTGCTGTGCAATTACAAAAAATGTGGAAAAATATATGTGTTACAGCTATCATAAACTGAAAGACTTGGCTTGTAGGGTCTCTTGATGAAATATATTTTAGTTTCCTCTGTGTTTAAGATGTAAATCCTTAGATTCGTTAAGTATCACCTTACTTCAATAATCACATTCAATTATTTTTGTCAAAGAGGTTTGATTTATTACTTGTCTAATTTAATCACTGTGTGCCTATCAAAGAAGGATGGATTTGAGTTCCTGATGAAATAAAGTCTTTAGAACTGACATGTAGCGATACTACTTTGTGATGATTATATTACTAGATGCCAATAATGTGTGCCTATTGAAGAGTGATAAAGTCCATTCTTAATATTCTACAGAATCTTTCCAATCTTTTCACCTTCCTATTGAATAATGAACATAATCAGCATCAACAATTAAAAGATGGCTGCCTGCAGGAATGGATAATTTTAAACTCTGCAAAATTGTCCATTTCACAAACAAAAACACCATTGTTTAAAAGACACTCGCCTGAACAGGTACTTGAACCCTGGACCCTCAGATTAAAAGTCTGATGCTCTACCGACTGAGCTATCCATTCCCTGAACACTGAAGTTGCCATATTGGAAACTGCTCGAAATATATAAAACATGACAATATTATGTGCAATTACAAAAAAATGTGGAAAAATATATGTGTTACTGCAATCATGAACTGAAAGACTTGGCTTGTAGGGTATCTTGATGAAATATATTTTAGTTTCCTCTGTGTTTAAGATGTAAATCCTTAGATGCGTTAAGTATCACCTTACTTCAATAATCACATTCAATTATTTTTGTCAAAGAGGTTTGATTTATTATTTGTCTAATTTAATCATTGTGTGCCTATCAAAGAAGGATGGATTTGAGTTCCTGATGAAATAAAGTCTTTAGAACTGACATGTAGCGATACTACTTTGTGATGATTATATTACTAGATGCCAATAATGTGTGCCTATTGAAGAGTGATAAAGTCCATTCTTAATATTTTACAGAATCTTTCCAATCTATTCACCTTTCCATTGAATAATGAACATAATCAGCATCAACAATTAAAAGATGGCTGCCTGCAGGAATGGATAATTTTAAACTTTGCAAAATTGTCCATTTCACAAACAAAAACAACATTGTTTAATAGACACTCGCCTGAACAGGGACTTGAACCCTGGACCCTCAGATTAAAAGTCTGATGCTCTACCGACAGAGCTATCCAGGCTCTGAGCACTGAAGTTGCCATATTGGAAACTGCTCGAAATATATAAAACATGACAATTTGCTGTGCAATTACAAAAAATGTGGAAAAATATATGTGTTACAGCTATCATGAACTGAAAGACTTGGCTTGTAGGGTCTCTTGATGAAATATATTTTAGTTTCCTCTGTGTTTAAGATGTAAATCCTTAGATGCGTTAAGTATCACCTTACTTCAATAATCACATTCAATTATTTTTGTCAAAGAGGTTTGATTTATTATTTGTCTAATTTAATCATTGTGTGCCTATCAAAGAAGGATGGATTTGAGTTCCTGATGAAATAAAGTCTTTAGAACTGACATGTAGCGATACTACTTTGTGATGATTATATTACTAGATGCCAATAATGTGTGCCTATTGAAGAGTGATAAAGTCCATTCTTAATATTTTACAGAATCTTTCCAATCTATTCACCTTTCCATTGAATAATGAACATAATCAGCATCAACAATTAAAAGATGGCTGCCTGCAGGAATGGATAATTTTAAACTTTGCAAAATTGTCCATTTCACAAACAAAAACAACATTGTTTAATAGACACTCGCCTGAACAGGGACTTGAACCCTGGACCCTCAGATTAAAAGTCTGATGCTCTACCGACTGAGCTATCCAGGCTCTGAGCACTGAAATTGCCATATTGGAAACTGCTCAAAATATATAAAACATGACATTGCTGTGCAATTACAAAAAATGTGGAAAAATATGTGTTACTGCAATCATGAACTGAAAGACTTGGCTTGTAGGGTCTCTTGATGAAATATATTTTAGTTTCCTCTATGTTTAAGTTGTAAATCTTTAGATGCTTTAAGTATCACCTCACTTCAATAATCACATTTAATTATTTTTGTCAAAGAGGTTTGATTTATTACTTGTCTAATTTAATCACTGTGTGCCTATCAAAGAAGGATGGATTTGAGTTCCTGATGAAACAAAGTCTTTAGAACTGACATGTAGTGATACTACTTTGTGATGACTATATTACTAGATGCCAATAAATGTGTGCCTATTGTAGAGTAATAAAGTCCATTCTTAATATTTTAAAGAATCTCTCCAATCTATACACCTTCCCATTGAATAATGAACATAATCAGCATCAACAATTAAAAGATGGCTGCCTGCAGGAATGGATGATTTTAAACTCTGCAAAATTGTCCATTTCACAAACAAAAACACCATTGTTTAAAAGACACTCGCTTGAACAGGGACTTGAACCCTGGACCCTCAGATTAAAAGTCTGATGCTCTACCGACTGAGCTATCCTGGCTCTGAACACTGAAGATGCCATATTGGAAACTGCTTGAAATATATAAAACATGACAATTTGCTGTGCAATTACAAAAAATGTGGAAAAATATATGTGTTACAGCTATCATAAACTGAAAGACTTGGCTTGTAGGGTCTCTTGATGAAATATATTTTAGTTTCCTCTGTGTTTAAGATGTAAATCCTTAGATTCGTTAAGTATCACCTTACTTCAATAATCACATTCAATTATTTTTGTCAAAGAGGTTTGATTTATTACTTGTCTAATTTAATTAGTGTGTGCCTATCAAAGAAGGATGGATTTGAGTTCCTGATGAAATAAAGTCTTTAGAACTGACATGTAGCGATACTACTTTGTGATGATTATATTACTAGATGCCAATAATGTGTGCCTATTGAAGAGTGATAAAGTCCATTCTTAATATTCTACAGAATCTTTCCAATCTATTCACCTTCCCATCGAATAATGAACATAATCAGCATCAACAATTAAAAGATGGCTGCCTGCAGGAATGGATAATTTTAAACTTTGCAAAATTGTCCATTTCACAAACAAAAACACTATTGTTTAAAAGACACTCACCTGAACAGGGACTTGAACCCTGGACCCTCAGATTAAAAGTCTGATGCTCTACCGACAGAGCTATCCAGGCTCTGAGCACTGAAGTTGCCATATTGGAAACTGCTCGAAATATATAAAACATGACAATTTGCTGTGCAATTACAAAAAATGTGGAAAAATATATGTGTTACAGCTATCATGAACTGAAAGACTTGGCTTGTAGGGTCTCTTGATGAAATATATTTTAGTTTCCTCTGTGTTTAAGATGTAAATCCTTAGATGCGTTAAGTATCACCTTACTTCAATAATCACATTCAATTATTTTTGTCAAAGAGGTTTGATTTATTATTTGTCTAATTTAATCATTGTGTGCCTATCAAAGAAGGATGGATTTGAGTTCCTGATGAAATAAAGTCTTTAGAACTGACATGTAGCGATACTACTTTGTGATGATTATATTACTAGATGCCAATAATGTGTGCCTATTGAAGAGTGATAAAGTCCATTCTTAATATTCTACAGAATCTTTCCAATCTATTCACCTTTCCATTGAATAATGAACATAATCAGCATCAACAATTAAAAGATGGCTGCCTGCAGGAATGGATAATTTTAAACTTTGCAAAATTGTCCATTTCACAAACAAAAACAACATTGTTTAATAGACACTCGCCTGAACAGGGACTTGAACCCTGGACCCTCAGATTAAAAGTCTGATGCTCTACCGACTGAGCTATCCATTCCCTGAACACTGAAGTTGCCATATTGGAAACTGCTCGAAATATATAAAACATGACAATTTGCTGTGCAATTACAAAAAATGTGGAAAAATATATGTGTTACTGCAATCATGAACTGAAAGACTTGGCTTGTAGGGTATCTTGATGAAATATATTTTAGTTTCCTCTGTGTTTAAGATGTAAATCCTTAGATTCGTTAAGTATCACCTTACTTCAATAATCACATTCAATTATTTTTGTCAAAGAGGTTTGATTTATTACTTGTCTAATTTAATCATTGTGTGCCTATCAAAGAAGGATGGATTTGAGTTCCTGATGAAATAAAGTCTTTAGAACTGACATGTAGCGATACTACTTTGTGATGATTATATTACTAGATGCCAATAATGTGTGCCTATTGAAGAGTGATAAAGTCCATTCTTAATATTTTACAGAATCTTTCCAATCTATTCACCTTTCCATTGAATAATGAACATAATCAGCATCAACAATTAAAAGATGGCTGCCTGCAGGAATGGATAATTTTAAACTTTGCAAAATTGTCCATTTCACAAACAAAAACAACATTGTTTAATAGACACTCGCCTGAACAGGGACTTGAACCCTGGACCCTCAGATTAAAAGTCTGATGCTCTACCGACTGAGCTATCCAGGCTCTGAGCACTGAAATTGCCATATTGGAAACTGCTCAAAATATATAAAACATGACATTGCTGTGCAATTACAAAAAATGTGGAAAAATATGTGTTACTGCAATCATGAACTGAAAGACTTGGCTTGTAGGGTCTCTTGATGAAATATATTTTAGTTTCCTCTGTGTTTAAGTTGTAAATCTTTAGATGCTTTAAGTATCACCTCACTTCAATAATCACATTTAATTATTTTTGTCAAAGAGGTTTGATTTATTACTTGTCTAATTTAATCACTGTGTGCCTATCAAAGAAGGCTGGATTTGAGTTCCTGATGAAACAAAGTCTTTAGAACTGACATGTAGTGATACTACTTTGTGATGACTATATTACTAGATGCCAATAAATGTGTGCCTATTGTAGAGTAATAAAGTCCATTCTTAATATTTTAAAGAATCTCTCCAATCTATACACCTTCCCATTGAATAATGAACATAATCAGCATCAACAATTAAAAGATGGCTGCCTGCAGGAATGGATGATTTTAAACTCTGCAAAATTGTCCATTTCACAAACAAAAACACCATTGTTTAAAAGACACTCGCTTGAACAGGGACTTGAACCCTGGACCCTCAGATTAAAAGTCTGATGCTCTACCGACTGAGCTATCCTGGCTCTGAACACTGAAGATGCCATATTGGAAACTGCTTGAAATATATAAAACATGACAATTTGCTGTGCAATTACAAAAAATGTGGAAAAATATATGTGTTACAGCTATCATGAACTGAAAGACTTGGCTTGTAGGGTCTCTTGATGAAATATATTTTAGTTTCCTCTGTGTTTAAGATGTAAAT
The DNA here is from genome assembly GCF_028390025.1 of Pseudophryne corroboree. Lineage (NCBI taxonomy): Eukaryota > Metazoa > Chordata > Amphibia > Anura > Myobatrachidae > Pseudophryne > Pseudophryne corroboree. The sequence goes on along the minus strand of NW_026968219.1, from coordinate 44,138 downwards.
CCTTAGATGCGTTAAGTATCACCTTACTTCAATAATCACATTCAATTATTTTTGTCAAAGAGGTTTGATTTATTATTTGTCTAATTTAATCATTGTGTGCCTATCAAAGAAGGATGGATTTGAGTTCCTGATGAAATAAAGTCTTTAGAACTGACATGTAGCGATACTACTTTGTGATGATTATATTACTAGATGCCAATAATGTGTGCCTATTGAAGAGTGATAAAGTCCATTCTTAATATTTTACAGAATCTTTCCAATCTATTCACCTTTCCATTGAATAATGAACATAATCAGCATCAACAATTAAAAGATGGCTGCCTGCAGGAATGGATAATTTTAAACTTTGCAAAATTGTCCATTTCACAAACAAAAACAACATTGTTTAATAGACACTCGCCTGAATAGGGACTTGAACCCTGGACCCTCAGATTAAAAGTCTGATGCTCTACCGACTGAGCTATCCAGGCTCTGAGCACTGAAATTGCCATATTGGAAACTGCTCAAAATATATAAAACATGACATTGCTGTGCAATTACAAAAAATGTGGAAAAATATGTGTTACTGCAATCATGAACTGAAAGACTTGGCTTGTAGGGTCTCTTGATGAAATATATTTTAGTTTCCTCTGTGTTTAAGTTGTAAATCTTTAGATGCTTTAAGTATCACCTCACTTCAATAATCACATTTAATTATTTTTGTCAAAGAGGTTTGATTTATTACTTGTCTAATTTAATCACTGTGTGCCTATCAAAGAAGGCTGGATTTGAGTTCCTGATGAAACAAAGTCTTTAGAACTGACATGTAGTGATACTACTTTGTGATGACTATATTACTAGATGCCAATAAATGTGTGCCTATTGTAGAGTAATAAAGTCCATTCTTAATATTTTAAAGAATCTCTCCAATCTATACACCTTCCCATTGAATAATGAACATAATCAGCATCAACAATTAAAAGATGGCTGCCTGCAGGAATGGATGATTTTAAACTCTGCAAAATTGTCCATTTCACAAACAAAAACACCATTGTTTAAAAGACACTCGCTTGAACAGGGACTTGAACCCTGGACCCTCAGATTAAAAGTCTGATGCTCTACCGACTGAGCTATCCTGGCTCTGAACACTGAAGATGCCATATTGGAAACTGCTTGAAATATATAAAACATGACAATTTGCTGTGCAATTACAAAAAATGTGGAAAAATATATGTGTTACAGCTATCATAAACTGAAAGACTTGGCTTGTAGGGTCTCTTGATGAAATATATTTTAGTTTCCTCTGTGTTTAAGATGTAAATCCTTAGATTCGTTAAGTATCACCTTACTTCAATAATCACATTCAATTATTTTTGTCAAAGAAGTTTGATTTATTACTTGTCTAATTTAATTAGTGTGTGCCTATCAAAGAAGGATGGATTTGAGTTCCTGATGAAATAAAGTCTTTAGAACTGACATGTAGCGATACTACTTTGTGATGATTATATTACTAGATGCCAATAATGTGTGCCTATTGAAGAGTGATAAAGTCCATTCTTAATATTCTACAGAATCTTTCCAATCTATTCACCTTCCCATCGAATAATGAACATAATCAGCATCAACAATTAAAAGATGGCTGCCTGCAGGAATGGATAATTTTAAACTTTGCAAAATTGTCCATTTCACAAACAAAAACACTATTGTTTAAAAGACACTCACCTGAACAGGGACTTGAACCCTGGACCCTCAGATTAAAAGTCTGATGCTCTACCGACAGAGCTATCCAGGCTCTGAGCACTGAAGTTGCCATATTGGAAACTGCTCGAAATATATAAAACATGACAATTTGCTGTGCAATTACAAAAAATGTGGAAAAATATATGTGTTACAGCTATCATGAACTGAAAGACTTGGCTTGTAGGGTCTCTTGATGAAATATATTTTAGTTTCCTCTGTGTTTAAGATGTAAATCCTTAGATGCGTTAAGTATCACCTTACTTCAATAATCACATTCAATTATTTTTGTCAAAGAGGTTTGATTTATTATTTGTCTAATTTAATCATTGTGTGCCTATCAAAGAAGGATGGATTTGAGTTCCTGATGAAATAAAGTCTTTAGAACTGACATGTAGCGATACTACTTTGTGATGATTATATTACTAGATGCCAATAATGTGTGCCTATTGAAGAGTGATAAAGTCCATTCTTAATATTCTACAGAATCTTTCCAATCTATTCACCTTTCCATTGAATAATGAACATAATCAGCATCAACAATTAAAAGATGGCTGCCTGCAGGAATGGATAATTTTAAACTTTGCAAAATTGTCCATTTCACAAACAAAAACAACATTGTTTAATAGACACTCGCCTGAACAGGGACTTGAACCCTGGACCCTCAGATTAAAAGTCTGATGCTCTACTGACTGAGCTATCCATTCCCTGAACACTGAAGTTGCCATATTGGAAACTGCTCGAAATATATAAAACATGACAATTTGCTGTGCAATTACAAAAAATGTGGAAAAATATGTGTTACTGCAATCATGAACTGAAAGACTTGGCTTGTAGGGTATCTTGATGAAATATATTTTAGTTTCCTCTGTGTTTAAGATGTAAATCCTTAGATTCGTTAAGTATCACCTTACTTCAATAATCACATTCAATTATTTTTGTCAAAGAGGTTTGATTTATTACTTGTCTAATTTAATCACTGTGTGCCTATCAAAGAAGGATGGATTTGAGTTCCTGATGAAATAAAGTCTTTAGAACTGACATGTAGCGATACTACTTTGTGATGATTATATTACTAGAAGCCAATAATGTGTGCCTATTGAACACTGATAAAGTCCATTCTTAATATTCTACAGAATCTTTCCAATCTATTCACCTTCCCATCGAATAATGAACATAATCAGCATCAACAATTAAAAGATGGCTGCCTGCAGGAATGGATAATTTTAAACTTTGCAAAATTGTCCATTTCACAAACAAAAACACTATTGTTTAAAAGACACTCACCTGAACAGGGACTTGAACCCTGGACCCTCAGATTAAAAGTCTGATGCTCTACCGACAGAGCTATCCAGGCTCTGAGCACTGAAGTTGCCATATTGGAAACTGCTCGAAATATATAAAACATGACAATTTGCTGTGCAATTACAAAAAATGTGGAAAAATATATGTGTTACAGCTATCATGAACTGAAAGACTTGGCTTGTAGGGTCTCTTGATGAAATATATTTTAGTTTCCTCTGTGTTTAAGATGTAAATCCTTAGATTCGTTAAGTATCACCTTACTTCAATAATCACATTCAATTATTTTTGTCAAAGAGGTTTGATTTATTATTTGTCTAATTTAATCACTGTGTGCCTATAAAAGAAGGATGGATTTGAGTTCCTGATGAAATAAAGTCTTTAGAACTGACATGTAGCGATACTACTTTGTGATGATTATATTACTAGATGCCAATAATGTGTGCCTATTGAAGAGTGATAAAGTCCATTCTTAATATTCTACAGAATCTTTCCAATCTATTCACCTTCCCATTGAATAATGAACATAATCAGCATCAACAATTAAAAGATGGCTGCCTGCAGGAATGGATAATTTTAAACTTTGCAAAATTGTCCATTTCACAAACAAAAACAACATTGTTTAATAGACACTCGCCTGAACAGGGACTTGAACCCTGGACCCTTAGATTTAAAGTCTGATGCTCTACCGACTGAGCTATCCAGGCTCTGAGCACTGAAGTTGCCATATTGGAAACTGCTCAAAATATATAAAACATGACAATTTGCTGTGCAATTACAAAAAATTTGGAAAAATATATGTTACTGCAATCATGAACTGAAAGACTTGGCTTGTAGGGTCTCTTGATGAAATATATTTTAGTTTCCTCTGTGTTTAAGTTGTAAATCTTTAGATGCTTTAAGTATCAACTCACTTCAATAATCACATTCAATTATTTTTGTCAAAGAGGTTTGATTTATTACTTGTCTAATTTAATCACTGTGTGCCTATCAAAGAAGGATGGATTTGAGTTCCTGATGAAACAAAGTCTTTAGAACTGACATGTAGTGATACTACTTTGTGATGACTATATTACTAGATGCCAATAATGTGTGCCTATTGAAGAGTAATAAAGTCCATTCTTAATATTCTAAAGAATCTCTCCAATCTATACACCTTCCCATTGAATAATGAACATAATCAGCATCAACAATTAAAAGATGGCTGCCTGCAGGAATGGATGATTTTAAACTCTGCAAAATTGTCCATTTCACAAACAAAAACACCATTGTTTTAAAGACACTCGCCTGAACAGGGACTTGAACCCTGGACCCTCAGATTAAAAGTCTGATGCTCTACCGACTGAGCTATCCAGGCTCTGAGCACTGCAGTTGCCATATTGGAAACTGCTCGAAATATATAAAACATGACAATTTGCTGTGCAATTACAAAAAATGTGGAAAAATATATGTGTTACACCTATCATAAACTGAAAGACTTGGCTTGTAGGGTCTCTTGATGAAATATATTTTAGTTTCCTCTGTGTTTAAGATGTAAATCCTTAGATTCGTTAAGTATCACCTTACTTCAATAATCACATTCAATTATTTTTGTCAAAGAGGTTTGATTTATTACTTGTCTAATTTAATCACTGTGTGCCTATCAAAGAAGGATGGATTTGAGTTCCTGATGAAATAAAGTCTTTAGAACTGACATGTAGCGATACTACTTTGTGATGATTATATTACTAGATGCCAATAATGTGTGCCTATTGAAGAGTGATAAAGTCCATTCTTAATATTCTACAGAATCTTTCCAATCTATTCACCTTCCCATTGAATAATGAACATAATCAGCATCAACAATTAAAAGATGGCTGCCTGCAGGAATGGATAATTTTAAACTTTGCAAAATTGTCCATTTCACAAACAAAAACAACATTGTTTAATAGACACTCGCCTGAATAGGGACTTGAACCCTGGACCCTCAGATTAAAAGTCTGATGCTCTACCGACTGAGCTATCCAGGCTCTGAGCACTGAAGTTGCCATATTGGAAACTGCTCGAAATATATAAAACATGACAATTTGCTGTGCAATTACAAAAAATGTGGAAAAATATATGTGTTACTGCAATCATGAACTGAAAAACTTGGCTTGTAGGGTCTCTTGATGAAATATATTTTAGTTTCCTCTGTGTTTAAGATGTAAATCCTTAGATTCGTTAAGTATCACCTTACTTCAATAATCACATTCAATTATTTTTGTCAAAGAGGTTTGATTTATTACTTGTCTAATTTAATCACTGTGTGCCTATCAAAGAAGGATGGATTTGAGTTCCTGATGAAATAAAGTCTTTAGAACTGACATGTAGCGATACTACTTTGTGATGATTATATTACTAGATGCCAATAATGTGTGCATATTGAAGAGTGATAAAGTCCATTCTTAATATTCTACAGAATCTTTCCAATCTATTTACCTTCCCATTGAATAATGAACATAATCAGCATCAACAATTAATAGATGGCTGCCTGCAGGAATGGAAAATTTTAAACTCTGCAAAATTGTCCATTTCACAAACAAAAACACCATTGTTTATAAGACACTCGCCTGAACAGGGACTTGAACCCTGGACCCTCAGATCAAAAGTCTGATGCTCTACCGACTGAGCTATCCAGGCTCTGAGTGCTGAAGTTGCCATATTGGAAACTGCTTGAAATATATAAAACATGACAATTTGCTGTGCAAATACAAAAAATGTGGATAAATATATGTGTTACTGCAATCATGAACTGAAAAACTTGGCTTGTAGGGTCTCTTGATGAAATATATTTTAGTTTCTTCTGTGTTTAAGTTGTAAATCCTTAGATGCTTTAAGTATCACCTCACTTCAATAATCACATTCAATTATTTTTGTCAAAGAGGTTTGATTTATTACTTGTCTAATTTAATCACTGTGTGCCTATCAAAGAAGGATGGATTTGAGTTCCTGATGAAATAAAGTCTTTAGAACTGACATGTAGCGATACTACTTTTGGATGATTATATTACTAGATGCCAATAATGTGTGCCTATTGAAGAGTGATAAAGTCCATTCTTAATATTCTACAGAATCTTTCCAATCTATACACCTTCCCATTGAATAATGAACATAATCAGCATCAACAATTAAAAGATGGCTGCCTGCAGGAATGGATGATTTTAAACTCTGCAAAATTGTCCATTTCACAAACAAAAACACCACACTCGCCTGAACAGGGACTTGAACCCTGGACCCTCAGATTAAAAGTCTGATGCTCTACCGACTGAGCTATCCAGTATCTGAGTGCTGAAGTGGTCATAATGGAAACTGCTCGAAATATATAAAACATGACAATTTGCTGTGCAATTACAAAAAATGTGGAAAAATATATGTGTTACTGCAATCATGAACTGAAAGACTTGGCTTGTAGGGTATCGTGATGAAATATATTTTAGTTTCCTCTGTGTTTAAGTTGTAAATCCTTAGATGATTTAAGTATCACCTCACTTCAATAATCACATTCAATTAATTTTGTCAAAGAGGTTTGATTTATCACTTGTCTAATTTAATCACTGTGTGCCTATTAAAGAAGGATGGATTTGAGTTCCTGATGAAACAAAGTCTTTAGAACTGACATGTAGTGATACTACTTTGTGATGACTATATTACTAGATGCCAATAATGTGTGCCTATTGAAGAGTAATAAAGTCCATTCTTAATATTCTAAAGAATCTCTCCAATCTATACACCTTCCCATTGAATAATGAACATAATCAGCATCAACAATTAAAAGATGGCTGCCTGCAGGAATGGATGATTTTAAACTCTGCAAAATTGTCCATTTCACAAACAAAAACACCATTGTTTAAAAGACGCTCGCCTGAACAGGGACTTGAACCCTGGACCCTCAGATTAAAAGTCTGATGCTCTACCGACTGAGCTATCCAGGCTCTGAGCACTGAAGTTGCAATATTGGAAACTGCTCGAAATATATAAAACATGACAATTTGCTGTGCAATTACAAAAAATGAGGAAAAATATATGTGATACAGCTATCATGAACTGAAAGACTTGGCTTGTAGGGTCTCTTGATGAAATATATTTTAGTTTAATCTGTGTTTAAGATGTAAATCCTTAGATTCGTTAAGTATCACCTTACTTCAATAATCACATTCAATTATTTTTGTCAAAGAAGTTTGATTTATTACTTGTCTAATTGAATCACTGTGTGCCTATCAAAGAAGGATGGATTTGAGTTCCTGATGAAATAAAGTCTTTAGAACTGACATGTAGCGATACTACTTTGTGATGATTATATTACTAGATGCCAATAATGTGTGCCTATTGAAGAGTGATAAAGTCCATTCTTAATATTCTACAGAATCTTTCCAATCTATTCACCTTCCCATTGAATAATGAACATAATCAGCATCAACAATTAAAAGATGGCTGCCTGCAGGAATAGATAATTTTAAACTTTGCAAAATTGTCCATTTCACAAACAAAAACAACATTGTTTAGTAGACACTCGCCTGAACAGGGACTTGAACCCTGGACCCTCAGATTAAAAGTCTGATGCTCTACCGACTGAGCTATCCAGGCTCTGAGCACTGAAGTTGCCATATTGGAAACTGCTCGAAATATATAAAACATGACAATTTGCTGTGCAATTACAAAAAATGTGGAAAAATATATGTGTTACTGCAATCATGAACTGAAAAACTTGGCTTGTAGGGTCTCTTGATGAAATATATTTTAGTTTCCTCTGTGTTTAAGTTGTAAATCCTTAGATGCTTTAAGTATCACCTCACTTCAATAATCACATTCAATTATTTTTGTCAAAGAGGTTTGATTTATTACTTGTCTAATTTAATCACTGTGTGCCTATCAAAGAAGGATGGATTTGAGTTCCTGATGAAATAAAGTGTTTAGAACTGACATGTAGCGATACTACTTTGTGATGATTATATTACTAGATGCCAATAATGTGTGCCTATTGAAGAGTGATAAAGTCCATTCTTAATATTCTACAGATTCTTTCCAATCTATACACCTTCCCATTGAATAATGAACATAATCAGCATCAACAATTAAAAGATGGCTGCCTGCAGGAATGGATAATTTTAAACTCTGCAAAATTGTCCATTTCACAAACAAAAACACCATTGTTTAAAAGACACTCGCCTGAACAGGGACTTGAACGCTGGACCCTCAGATTAAAAGTCTGATGCTCTACCGACTGAGCTATCCAGGCTCTGAGCACTGAAGTTGCCATATTGGAAACTGCTCGAAATATATAAAACATGACAATTTGCTGTGCAATTACAAAAAAATGGGGAAAAATATATGTGTTACTGTTATCATGAACTAAAAGACTTGGCTTGTAGGGTCTCTTGATGAAATATATTTTAGTTTCCTCTGTGTTTAAGATGTAAATCCTTAGATTCGTTAAGTATCACCTTACTTCAATAATCACATTCAATTATTTTTGTCAAAGAGGTTTGATTTATTACTTGTCTAATTTAATCACTGTGTGCCTATCAAAGAAGGATGGAGTTGAGTTCCTGATGAAATAAAGTATTTAGAACTGACATGTAGCGATACTACTTTGTGATGATTATATTACTAGATGCCAATAATGTGTGCCTATTGAAGAGTGATAAAGTCCATTCTTAATATTCTACAGAATCTTTCCAATCTATTCACCTTCCCATTGAATAATGAACATAATCAGCATCAACAATTAAAAGATGGCTGCCTGCAGGAATGGATAATTTTAAACTTTGCAAAATTGTCCATTTCACAAACAAAAACAACATTGTTTAATAGACACTCGCCTGAATAGGGACTTGAACCCTGGACCCTCAGATTAAAAGTCTGATGCTCTACCGACTGAGCTATCCAGGCTCTGAGCACTGAAGTTGCCATATTGGAAACTGCTCGAAATATATAAAACATGACAATTTGCTGTGCAATTACAAAAAATGTGGAAAAATATATGTGTTACTGCAATCATGAACTGAAAAACTTGGCTTGTAGGGTCTCTTGATGAAATATATTTTAGTTTCCTCTGTGTTTAAGATGTAAATCCTTAGATTCGTTAAGTATCACCTTACTTCAATAATCACATTCAATTATTTTTGTCAAAGAGGTTTGATTTATTACTTGTCTAATTTAATCACTGTGTGCCTATCAAAGAAGGATGGATTTGTGTTCCTGATGAAATAAAGTCTTTAGAACTGACATGTAGCGATACTACTTTGTGATGATTATATTACTAGATGCCAATAATGTGTGCCTATTGAAGAGTGATAAAGTCCATTCTTAATATTCTACAGAATCTTTCCAATCTATTCACCTTCCCATTGAATAATGAACATAATCAGCATCAACAATTAAAAGATGGCTGCCTGCAGGAATGGATAATTTTAAACTTTGCAAAATTGTCCATTTCACAAACAAAAACAACATTGTTTAATAGACACTCGCCTGAATAGGGACTTGAACCCTGGACCCTCAGATTAAAAGTCTGATGCTCTACCGACTGAGCTATCCAGGCTCTAAGCACTGAAGTTGCCATATTGGAAACTGCTCGAAATATATAAAACATGACAATTTGCTGTGCAATTACAAAAAATGTGGAAAAATATATGTGTTACTGCAATCATGAACTGAAAAACTTGGCTTGTAGGGTCTCTTGATGAAATATATTTTAGTTTCCTCTGTGTTTAAGATGTAAATCCTTAGATTCGTTAAGTATCACCTTACTTCAATAATCACATTCAATTATTTTTGTCAAAGAGGTTTGATTTATTACTTGTCTAATTTAATCACTGTGTGCCTATCAAAGAAGGATGGATTTGTGTTCCTGATGAAATAAAGTCTTTAGAACTGACATGTAGCGATACTACTTTGTGATGATTATATTACTAGATGCCAATAATGTGTGCATATTGAAGAGTGATAAAGTCCATTCTTAGTATTCTACAGAATCTTTCCAATCTATTTACCTTCCCATTGAATAATGAACATAATCAGCATCAACAATTAATAGATGGCTGCCTGCAGGAATGGATAATTTTAAACTCTGCAAAATTGTCCATTTCACAAACAAAAACACCATTGTTTAAAAGACACTCGCCTGAACAGGGACTTGAACCCTGGACCCTCAGATCAAAAGTCTGATGCTCTACTGACTGAGCTATCCAGGCTCTGAGTGCTGAAGTTGCCATATTGGAAACTGCTTGAAATATATAAAACATGACAATTTGCTGTGCAAATACAAAAAATGTGGATAAATATATGTGTTACTGCAATCATGAACTGAAAAACTTGGCTTGTAGGGTCTCTTGATGAAATATATTTTAGTTTCTTCTGTGTTTAAGTTGTAAATCCTTAGATGCTTTAAGTATCACCTCACTTCAATAATCACATTCAATTATTTTTGTCAAAGAGGTTTGATTTATTACTTGTCTAATTTAATCACTGTGTGCCTATCAAAGAAGGATGGATTTGAGTTCCTGATGAAATAAAGTCTTTAGAACTGACATGTAGCGATACTACTTTTGGATGATTATATTACTAGATGCCAATAATGTGTGCCTATTGAAGAGTGATAAAGTCCATTCTTAATATTCTACAGAATCTTTCCAATCTATACACCTTCCCATTGAATAATGAACATAATCAGCATCAAAAATTAAAAGATGGCTGCCTGCAGGAATGGATGATTTTAAACTCTGCAAAATTGTCCATTTCACAAACAAAAATACCACACTCGCCTGAACAGGGACTTGAACCCTGGACCCTCAGATTAAAAGTCTGATGCTCTACCGACTTAGCTATCCAGTATCTGAGTGCTGAAGTTGTCATAATGGAAACTGCTCGAAATATATAAAACATGACAATTTGCTGTGCAATTACAAAAAATGTGGAAAAATATATGTGTTACTGCAATCATGAACTGAAAGACTTGGCTTGTAGGGTATCGTGATGAAATATATTTTAGTTTCCTCTGTGTTTAAGTTGTAAATCCTTAGATGATTTAAGTATCACCTCACTTCAATAATCACATTCAATTAATTTTGTCAAAGAGGTTTGATTTATCACTTGTCTAATTTAATCACTGTGTGCCTATTAAAGAAGGATGGATTTGAGTTCCTGATGAAACAAAGTCTTTAGAACTGACATGTAGTGATACTACTTTGTGATGACTATATTACTAGATGCCAATAATGTGTGCCTATTGAAGAGTAATAAAGTCCATTCTTAATATTCTAAAGAATCTCTCCAATCTATACACCTTCCCATTGAATAATGAACATAATCAGCATCAACAATTAAAAGATGGCTGCCTGCAGGAATGGATGATTTTAAACTCTGCAAAATTGTCCATTTCACAAACAAAAACACCATTGTTTAAAAGACGCTCGCCTGAACAGGGACTTGAACCCTGGACCCTCAGATTAAAAGTCTGATGCTCTACCGACTGAGCTATCCAGGCTCTGAGCACTGAAGTTGCCATATTGGAAACTGCTCGAAATATATAAAACATGACAATTTGCTGTGCAATTACAAAAAATGAGGAAAAATATATGTGTTACAGCTATCATGAACTGAAAGACTTGGCTTGTAGGGTCTCTTGATGAAATATATTTTAGTTTAATCTGTGTTTAAGATGTAAATCCTTAGATTCATTAAGTATCACCTTACTTCAATAATCACATTCAATTATTTTTGTCAAAGAGGTTTGATTTATTACTTGTCTAATTTAATCACTGTGTGCCTATCAAAGAAGGATGGATTTGAGTTCCTGATGAAATAAAGTCTTTAGAACTGACATGTAGCGATACTACTTTGTGATGATTATATTACTAGATGCCAATAATGTGTGCCTATTGAAGAGTGATAAAGTCCATTCTTAATATTCTACAGAATCTTTCCAATCTATTCACCTTCCCATTGAATAATGAACATAATCAGCATCAACAATTAAAAGATGGCTGCCTGCAGGAATAGATAATTTTAAACTTTGCAAAATTGTCCATTTCACAAACAAAAACAACATTGTTTAGTAGACACTCGCCTGAACAGGGACTTGAACCCTGGACCCTCAGATTAAAAGTCTGATGCTCTACCGACTGAGCTATCCAGGCTCTGAGCACTGAAGTTGCCATATTGGAAACTGCTCGAAATATATAAAACATGACAATTTGCTGTGCAATTACAAAAAATGTGGAAAAATATATGTGTTACTGCAATCATGAACTGAAAAACTTGGCTTGTAGGGTCTCTTGATGAAATATATTTTAGTTTCCTCTGTGTTTAAGTTGTAAATCCTTAGATGCTTTAAGTATCACCTCACTTCAATAATCACATTCAATTATTTTTGTCAAAGAGGTTTGATTTATTACTTGTCTAATTTAATCACTGTGTGCCTATCAAAGAAGGATGGATTTGAGTTCCTGATGAAATAAAGTCTTTAGAACTGACATGTAGCGATACTACTTTGTGATGATTATATTACTAGATGCCAATAATGTGTGCCTATTGAAGAGTGATAAAGTCCATTCTTAATATTCTACAGATTCTTTCCAATCTATACACCTTCCCATTGAATAATGAACATAATCAGCATCAACAATTAAAAGATGGCTGCCTGCAGGAATGGATAATTTTAAACTCTGCAAAATTGTCCATTTCACAAACAAAAACACCATTGTTTAAAAGACACTCGCCTGAACAGGGACTTGAACGCTGGACCCTCAGATTAAAAGTCTGATGCTCTACCGACTGAGCTATCCAGGCTCTGAGCACTGAAGTTGCCATATTGGAAACTGCTCGAAATATATAAAACATGACAATTTGCTGTGCAATTACAAAAAAATGGGGAAAAATATATGTGTTACTGCTATCATGAACTAAAAGACTTGGCTTGTAGGGTCTCTTGATGAAATATATTTTAGTTTCCTCTGTGTTTAAGATGTAAATCCTTAGATTCGTTAAGTATCACCTTACTTCAATAATCACATTCAATTATTTTTGTCAAAGAGGTTTGATTTATTACTTGCCTAATTTAATCACTGTGTGCCTAACAAAGAAGGATGGATTTGAGTTCCTGATGAAATAAAGTCTTTAGAACTGACATGTAGCGATACTACTTTGTGATGATTATATTACTAGATGCCAATAATGTGTGCCTATTGAAGAGTGATAAAGTCCATTCTTAATATTCTACAGAATCTTTCCAATCTATTTACCTTCCCATTGAATAATGAACATAATCAGCATCAACAATTAATAGATGGCTGCCTGCAGGAATGGATAATTTTAAACTCTGCAAAATTGTCCATTTCACAAACAAAAACACCATTGTTTAAAAGACACTCGCCTGAACAGGGACTTGAACCCTGGACCCTCAGATCAAAAGTCTGATGCTCTACCAACTGAGCTATCCAGGCTCTGAGTGCTGAAGTTGCCATATTGGAAACTGCTTGAAATATATAAAACATGACAATTTGCTGTGCAAATACAAAAAATGTGGATAAATATATGTGTTACTGCAATCATGAACTGAAAAACTTGGCTTGTAGGGTCTCTTGATGAAATATATTTTAGTTTCTTCTGTGTTTAAGTTGTAAATCCTTAGATGCTTTAAGTATCACCTCACTTCAATAATCACATTCAATTATTTTTGTCAAAGAGGTTTGATTTATTACTTGTCTAATTTAATCACTGTGTGCCTATCAAAGAAGGATGGATTTGAGTTCCTGATGAAATAAAGTCTTTAGAACTGACATGTAGCGATACTACTTTTGGATGATTATATTACTAGATGCCAATAATGTGTGCCTATTGAAGAGTGATAAAGTCCATTCTTAATATTCTACAGAATCTTTCCAATCTATTCACCTTCCCATTGAATAATGAACATAATCAGCATCAACAATTAAAAGATGGCTGCCTGCAGGAATGGATGATTTTAAACTCTGCAAAATTGTCCATTTCACAAACAAAAACACCACACTCGCCTGAACAGGGACTTGAACCCTGGACCCTCAGATTAAAAGTCTGATGCTCTACCGACTGAGCTATCCAGTATCTGAGTGCTGAAGTTGTCATAATGGAAACTGCTCGAAATATATAAAACATGACAATTTGCTGTGCAATTACAAAAAATGTGGAAAAATATATGTGTTACTGCAATCATGAACTGAAAAACTTGGCTTGTAGGGTCTCTTGATGAAATATATTTTAGTTTCCTCTGTGTTTAAGTTGTAAATCCTTAGATGCTTTAAGTATCACCTCACTTCAATAATCACATTCAATTATTTTTGTCAGAGGTTTGATTTATTACTTGTCTAATTTAATCATTGTGTGCCTATCAAAGAAGGATGGATTTGAGTTCCTGATGAAATAAAGTCTTTAGAACTGACATGTAGCGATACTACTTTGTGATGATTATATTACTAGATGCCAATAATGTGTGCCTATTCAAGAGTGATAAAGTCCATTCTTAATATTCTAAAGAATCTCTCCAATCTATACACCTTCCCATTGAATAATGAACATAATCAGCATCAACAATTAAAAGATGGCTGCCTGCAGGAATGGATGATTTTAAACTCTGCAAAATTGTCCATTTCACAAACAAAAACACCATTGTTTAAAAGACGCTCGCCTGAACAGGGACTTGAACCCTGCACCCTCAGATTAAAAGTCTGATGCTCTACCGATTGAGCTATCCAGGCTCTGAGCACTGAAGTTGCCATATTGGAAACTGCTCGAAATATATAAAACATGACAATTTGCTGTGCAATTACAAAAAATGAGGAAAAATATATGTGTTACAGCTATCATGAACTGAAAGACTTGGCTTGTAGGGTCTCTTGATGAAATATATTTTAGTTTAATCTGTGTTTAAGATGTAAATCCTTAGATTCGTTAAGTATCACCTTACTTCAATAATCACATTCAATTATTTTTGTCAAAGAGGTTTGATTTATTACTTGTCTAATTTAATCACTGTGTGCCTATCAAAGAAGGATGGATTTGAGTTCCTGATGAAATAAAGTCTTTAGAACTGACATGTAGCGATACTACTTTGTGATGATTATATTACTAGATGCCAATAATGTGTGCCTATTCAAGAGTGATAAAGTCCATTCTTAATATTCTACAGAATCTTTCCAATCTATTCACCTTCCCATTGAATAATGAACATAATCAGCATCAACAATTAAAAGATGGCTGCCTGCAGGAATGGATAATTTTAAACTCTGCAAAATTGTCCATTTCACAAACAAAAACACCATTGTTTAAAAGACACTCACCTGAACAGGGACTTGAACCCTGGACCCTCAGATTAAAAGTCTGATGCTCTACCGACTGAGCTATCCAGGTTCTGAGTGCTGAAGTTGCTATATTGGAAACTGCTCGAAATATATAAAACATGACAATGTGCTGTGCAATTACAAAAAATGTGGAAAAATATATGTGTTACTGCAATCATGAACTGAAAGACTTGGCTTGTAGGGTCTCTTGATGAAATATATTTTAGTTTCCTCTGTGTTTTACTTGTAAATCCTTAGATGCTTTAAGTATCACCTCACTTCAATAATCACATTCAATTATTTTTGTCAAAGAGGTTTGATTTATTACTTGTCTAATTTAATCACTGTGTGCCTATCAAAGAAGGATGGATTTGAGTTCCTGATGAAACAAAGTCTTTAGAACTGACATGTAGTGATACTACTTTGTGATGATTATATTACTAGATGCCAATAATGTGTGCCTATTGAAGAGTGATAATGTCCATTCTTAATATTCTACAGAATCTTTCCAATCTATTCACCTTCCCATTGAATAATGAACATAATCAGCATCAACAATTAAAAGATGGCTGCCTTCAGGAATGGATAATTTTAAACTCTGCAAAATTGTCCATTTCACAAACAAAAACACCATTGTTTAAAAATCACTCGCCTGAACAGGGACTTGAACCCTGGACCCTCAGATTAAAAGTCTGAATATTTACCGACTGAGCTATCCAGGCTCTGAGCACTGCAGTTGTCATATTAGAAACTGCTCGAAATATATAAAACATGACAATTTGCTGTGCAATTACAAAAAATGTGGAAAAATATATGTGTTACTGCAATCATGAACTGAAAGACTTGGCTTGTAGGGTCTCTTGATGAAATATATTTTAGTTTCCTCTGTGTTTAAGATGTAAATCCTTAGATTCGTTAAGTATCACCTTACTTCAATAATCACATTCAATTATTTTTATCAAAGAGGTTTGATTTATTACTTGTCTAATTTAATCACTGTGTGCCTATCAAAGAAGGATGGAGTTGAGTTCCTGATGAAATAAAGTATTTAGAACTGACATGTAGCGATACTACTTTGTGATGATTATATTACTAGATGCCAATAATGTGTGCCTATTGAAGAGTGATAAAGTCCATTCTTAATATTCTACAGAATCTTTCCAATCTATTCACCTTCCCATTGAATAATGAACATAATCAGCATCAACAATTAAAAGATGGCTGCCTGCAGGAATGGATAATTTTAAACTTTGCAAAATTGTCCATTTCACAAACAAAAACAACATTGTTTAATAGACACTGGCCTGAATAGGGACTTGAACCCTGGACCCTCAGATTAAAAGTCTGATGCTCTACCGACTGAGCTATCCAGGCTCTGAGCACTGAAGTTGCCATATTGGAAACTGCTCGAAATATATAAAACATGACAATTTGCTGTGCAATTACAAAAAATGTGGAAAAATATATGTGTTACTGCAATCATGAACTGAAAAACTTGGCTTGTAGGGTCTCTTGATGAAATATATTTTAGTTTCCTCTGTGTTTAAGATGTAAATCCTTAGATTCGTTAAGTATCACCTTACTTCAATAATCACATTCAATTATTTTTGTCAAAGAGGTTTGATTTATTACTTGTCTAATTTAATCACTGTGTGCCTATCAAAGAAGGATGGATTTGAGTTCCTGATGAAATAAAGTCTTTAGAACTGACATGTAGCGATACTACTTTGTGATGATTATATTACTAGATGCCAATAATGTGTGCATATTGAAGAGTGATAAAGTCCATTCTTAATATTCTACAGAATCTTTCCAATCTATTTACCTTCCCATTGAATAATGAACATAATCAGCATCAACAATTAATAGATGGCTGCCTGCAGGAATGGATAATTTTAAACTCTGCAAAATTGTCCATTTCACAAACAAAAACACCATTGTTTAAAAGACACTCGCCTGAACAGGGACTTGAACCCTGGACCCTCAGATCAAAAGTCTGATGCTCTACCGACTGAGCTATCCAGTATCTGAGTGCTGAAGTTGTCATAATGGAAACTGCTCAAAATATATAAAACATGACAATTTGCTGTGCAATTACAAAAAATGTGGAAAAATATATGTGTTACTGCAATCATGAACTGAAAGACTTGGCTTGTAGGGTATCGTGATGAAATATATTTTAGTTTCCTCTGTGTTTAAGTTGTAAATCCTTAGATGATTTAAGTATCACCTCACTTCAATAATCACATTCAATTAATTTTGTCAAAGAGGTTTGATTTATCACTTGTCTAATTTAATTACTGTGTGCCTATTAAAGAAGGATGGATTTGAGTTCCTGATGAAACAAAGTCTTTAGAACTGACATGTAGTGATACTACTTTGTGATGACTATATTACTAGATGCCAATAATGTGTGCCTATTGAAGAGTAATAAAGTCCATTCTTAATATTCTAAAGAATCTCTCCAATCTATACACCTTCCCATTGAATAATGAACATAATCAGCATCAACAATTAAAAGATGGCTGCCTGCAGGAATGGATGATTTTAAACTCTGCAAAATTGTCCATTTCACAAACAAAAACACCATTGTTTAAAAGACGCTCGCCTGAACAGGGACTTGAACCCTGGACCCTCAGATTAAAAGTCTGATGCTCTACCGACTGAGCTATCCAGGCTCTGAGCACTGAAGTTGCCATATTGGAAACTGCTCGAAATATATAAAACATGACAATTTGCTGTGCAATTACAAAAAATGAGGAAAAATATATGTGTTACAGCTATCATGAACTGAAAGACTTGGCTTGTAGGGTCTCTTGATGAAATATATTTTAGTTTAATCTGTGTTTAAGATGTAAATCCTTAGATTCGTTAAGTATCACCTTACTTCAATAATCACATTCAATTATTTTTGTCAAAGAAGTTTGATTTATTACTTGTCTAATTGAATCACTGTGTGCCTATCAAAGAAGGATGGATTTGAGTTCCTGATGAAATAAAGTCTTTAGAACTGACATGTAGCGATACTACTTTGTGATGATTATATTACTAGATGCCAATAATGTGTGCCTATTGAAGAGTGATAAAGTCCATTCTTAATATTCTACAGAATCTTTCCAATCTATTCACCTTCCCATTGAATAATGAACATAATCAGCATCAACAATTAAAAGATGGCTGCCTGCAGGAATAGATAATTTTAAACTTTGCAAAATTGTCCATTTCACAAACAAAAACAACATTGTTTAGTAGACACTCGCCTGAACAGGGACTTGAACCCTGGACCCTCAGATTAAAAGTCTGATGCTCTACCGACTGAGCTATCCAGGCTCTGAGCACTGAAGTTGCCATATTGGAAACTGCTCGAAATATATAAAACATGACAATTTGCTGTGCAGTTACAAAAAATGTGGAAAAATATATGTGTTACTGCAATCATGAACTGAAAAACTTGGCTTGTAGGGTCTCTTGATGAAATATATTTTAGTTTCCTCTGTGTTTAAGTTGTAAATCCTTAGATGCTTTAAGTATCACCTCACTTCAATAATCACATTCAATTATTTTTGTCAAAGAGGTTTGATTTATTACTTGTCTAATTTAATCACTGTGTGCCTATCAAAGAAGGATGGATTTGAGTTCCTGATGAAATAAAGTCTTTAGAACTGACATGTAGCGATACTACTTTGTGATGATTATATTACTAGATGCCAATAATGTGTGCCTATTGAAGAGTGATAAAGTCCATTCTTAATATTCTACAGATTCTTTCCAATCTATACACCTTCCCATTGAATAATGAACATAATCAGCATCAACAATTAAAAGATGGCTGCCTGCAGGAATGGATAATTTTAAACTCTGCAAAATTGTCCATTTCACAAACAAAAACACCATTGTTTAAAAGACACTCGCCTGAACAGGGACTTGAACGCTGGACCCTCAGATTAAAAGTCTGATGCTCTACCGACTGAGCTATCCAGGCTCTGAGCACTGAAGTTGCCGTATTGGAAACTGCTCGAAATATATAAAACATGACAATTTGCTGTGCAATTACAAAAAATTAGGAAAAATATATGTGTTACAGCTATCATGAACTGAAAGACTTGGCTTGTAGGGTCTCTTGATGAAATATATTTTAGTTTAATCTGTGTTTAAGATGTAAATCCTTAGATTCGTTAAGTATCACCTTACTTCAATAATCACATTCAATTATTTTTGTCAAAGAGGTTTGATTTATTACTTGTCTAATTTAATCACTGTGTGCCTATCAAAGAAGGATGGATTTGAGTTCCTGATGAAACAAAGTCTTTAGAACTGACATGTAGTGATACTACTTTGTGATGATTATATTACTAGATGCCAATAATGTGTGCCTATTGAAGAGTGATAATGTCCATTCTTAATATTCTACAGAATATTTCCAATCTATTCACCTTCCCATTGAATAATGAACATAATCAGCATCAACAATTAAAAGATGGCTGCCTGCAGGAATGGATAATTTTAAACTCTGCAAAATTGTCCATTTCACAAACAAAAACACCATTGTTTAAAAGACACTCACCTGAA
This sequence comes from Pseudophryne corroboree, assembly GCF_028390025.1. Classification (NCBI taxonomy): domain Eukaryota; kingdom Metazoa; phylum Chordata; class Amphibia; order Anura; family Myobatrachidae; genus Pseudophryne; species Pseudophryne corroboree. Next base: position 24,216 of record NW_026968219.1, on the reverse strand, counting down.
CAGGGACTTGAACCCTGGACCCTCAGATTAAAAGTCTGATGCTCTACCGACTGAGCTATCCAGGCTCTGAGTGCTGAAGTTGCTATATTGGAAACTGCTCGAAATATATAAAACATGACAATGTGCTGTGCAATTACAAAAAATGTGGAAAAATATATGTGTTACTGCAATCATGAACTGAAAGACTTGGCTTGTAGGGTCTCTTGATGAAATATATTTTAGTTTCCTCTGTGTTTAACTTGTAAATCCTAAGATGCTTTAAGTATCACCTCACTTCAATAATCACATTCAATTATTTTTGTCAAAGAGGTTTGATTTATTACTTGTCTAATTTAATCACTGTGTGCCTATCAAAGAAGGATGGATTTGAGTTCCTGATGAAACAAAGTCTTTAGAACTGACATGTAGTGATACTACTTTGTGATGATTATATTACTAGATGCCAATAATGTGTGCCTATTGAAGAGTGATAATGTCCATTCTTAATATTCTACAGAATATTTCCAATCTATTCACCTTCCCATTGAATAATGAACATAATCAGCATCAACAATTAAAAGATGGCTGCCTTCAGGAATGGATAATTTTAAACTCTGCAAAATTGTCCATTTCACAAACAAAAACACCATTGTTTAAAAATCACTCGCCTGAACAGGGACTTGAACCCTGGACCCTCAGATTAAAAGTCTGAATATTTACCGACTGAGCTATCCAGGCTCTGAGCACTGAAGTTGCCATATTAGAAACTGCTCGAAATATATAAAACATGACAATTTGCTGTGCAATTACAAAAAATGTGGAAAAATATATGTGTTACTGCAATCATGAACTGAAAGACTTGGCTTGTAGGGTCTCTTGATGAAATATATTTTAGTTTCCTCTGTGTTTAAGATGTAAATCCTTAGATTCGTTAAGTATCACCTTACTTCAATAATCACATTCAATTATTTTTGTCAAAGAGGTTTGATTTATTACTTGTCTAATTTAATCACTGTGTGCCTATCAAAGAAGGATGGAGTTGAGTTCCTGATGAAATAAAGTCTTTAGAACTGACATGTAGCGATACTACTTTGTGATGATTATATTACTAGATGGCAATAATGTGTGCCTATTGAAGAGTGATAAAGTCCATTCTTAATATTCTACAGAATCTTTAAAATCTATTCACCTTCCCATTGAATAATGAACATAATCAGCATCAACAATTAAAAGATGGCTGCCTGCAGGAATGGATAATTTTAAACTTTGCAAAATTGTCCATTTCACAAACAAAAACAACATTGTTTAATAGACACTCGCCTGAACAGGGACTTGAACCCTCGACCCTCAGATTAAAAGTCGGATGCTCTACCGACTGAGCTATCCAGGCTCTGAGCACTGAAGTTGCCATATTGGAAACTGCTCGAAATATATAAAACATGACAATTTGCTGTGCAATTACAAAAAATGAGGAAAAATATATGTGTTACAGCTATCATGAACTGAAAGACTTGGCTTGTAGGGTCTCTTGATGAAAAATATTTTAGTTTAATCTGTGTTTAAGATGTAAATCCTTAGATTCGTTAAGTATCACCTTACTTCAATAATCACATTCAATTATTTTTGTCAAAGAGGTTTGATTTATTACTTGTCTAATTTAATCACTGTGTGCCTATCAAAGAAGGATGGATTTGAGTTCCTGATGAAATAAAGTCTTTAGAACTGACATGTAGCGATACTACTTTGTGATGATTATATTACTAGATGCCAATAATGTGTGCCTATTGAAGAGTGATAAAGTCCATTCTTAATATTCTACAGAATCTTTCCAATCTATACACCTTCCCATTGAATAATGAACATAATCAGCATCAACAATTAAAAGATGGCTGCCTGCAGGAATGGATGATTTTAAACTCTGCAAAATTGTCCATTTCACAAACAAAAACACCACACTCGCCTGAACAGGGACTTGAACCCTGGACCCTCAGATTAAAAGTCTGATGCTCTACCGACTGAGCTATCCAGTATCTGAGTGCTGAAGTTGTCATAATGGAAACTGCTCGAAATATATAAAACATGACAATTTGCTGTGCAATTACAAAAAATGTGGAAAAATATATGTGTTACTGCAATCATGAACTGAAAGACTTGGCTTGTAGGGTATCTTGATGAAATATATTTTAGTTTCCTCTGTGTTTAAGTTGTAAATCCTTAGATGATTTAAGTATCACCTCACTTCAATAATCACATTCAATTATTTTTGTCAAAGAGGTTTGATTTATCACTTGTCTAATTTAATCACCGTGTGCCTATTAAAGAAGGATGGATTTGAGTTCCAGATGAAACAAAGTCTTTAGAACTGACATGTAGTGATACTTCTTTGTGATGACTATATTACTAGATGCCAATAATGTGTGCCTATTGAAGAGTAATAAAGTCCATTCTTAATATTCTAAAGAATCTCTCCAATCTATACACCTTCCCATTGAATAATGAACATAATCAGCATCAACAATTAAAAGATGGCTGCCTGCAGGAATGGATGATTTTAAACTCTGCAAAATTGTCCATTTCACAAACAAAAACACCATTGTTTAAAAGACGCTCGCCTGAACAGGGCCTTGAACCCTGGACCCTCAGATTAAAAGTCTGATGCTCTACCGACTGAGCTATCCAGGCTCTGAGCACTGAAGTTGCCATATTGGAAACTGCTCGAAATATATAAAACATGACAATTTGCTGTGCAATTACAAAAAATGAGGAAAAATATATGTGTTACAGCTATCATGAACTGAAAGACTTGGCTTGTAGGGTCTCTTGATGAAATATATTTTAGTTTAATCTGTGTTTAAGATGTAAATCCTTAGATTCGTTAAGTATCACCTTACTTCAATAATCACATTCAATTATTTTTGTCAAAGAGGTTTGATTTATTACTTGTCTAATTTAATCACTGTGTGCCTATCAAAGAAGGATGGATTTGAGTTCCTGATGAAATAAAGTCTTTAGAACTGACATGTAGCGATACTACTTTGTGATGATTATATTACTAGATGCCAATAATGTGTGCCTATTCAAGAGTGATAAAGTCCATTCTTAATATTCTACAGAATCTTTCCAATCTATTCACCTTCCCATTGAATAATGAACATAATCAGCATCAACAATTAAAAGATGGCTGCCTGCAGGAATGGATAATTTTAAACTTTGCAAAATTGTCCATTTCACAAACAAAAACAACATTGTTTAATAGACACTCGCCTGAACAGGGACTTGAACCCTGGACCCTCAGATTAAAAGTCTGATGCTTTACTGATTGAGCTATCCAGGATCTGAGCACTGAAGTTGCCATATTGGAAACTGCTCGAAATATATAAAACATGACAATTTGCTGTGCAATTACAAAAAATGTGGAAAAATATATGTGTTACTGCAATCATGAACTGAAAAACTTGGCTTGTAGGGTCTCTTGATGAAATATATTTTAGTTTCCTCTGTGTTTAAGATGTAAATCCTTAGATTCGTTAAGTATCACCTTACTTCAATAATCACATTCAATTATTTTTGTCAAAGAGGTTTGATTTATTACTTGTCTAATTTAATCACTGTGTGCCTATCAAAGAAGGATGGATTTGAGTTCCTGATTAAATAAAGTCTTTAGAACTGACATGTAGCGATACTACTTTGTGATGATTATATTACTAGATGCCAATAATGTGTGCCTATTGAAGAGTGATAAAGTCCATTCTTAATATTCTACAGAATCTTTCCAATCTATTCACCTTCCCATTGAATAATGAACATAATCAGCATCAACAATTAAAAGATGGCTGCCTGCAGGAATGGATAATTTTAAACTCTGCAAAATTGTCCATTTCACAAACAAAAACACCATTGTTTAAAAGACACTCACCTGAACAGGGACTTGAACCCTGGACCCTCAGATTAAAAGTCTGATGCTCTACCGACTGAGCTATCCAGGCTCTGAGTGCTGAAGTTGCTATATTGGAAACTGCTCGAAATATATAAAACATGACAATGTGCTGTGCAATTACAAAAAATGTGGAAAAATATATGTGTTACTGCAATCATGAACTGAAAGACTTGGCTTGTAGGGTCTCTTGATGAAATATATTTTAGTTTCCTCTGTGTTTAAGATGTAAATCCTTAGATGCGTTAAGTATCACCTCACTTCAATAATCACATTCAATTATTTTTGTCAAAGAGGTTTGATTTATTACTTGTCTAATTTAATCACTGTGTGCCTATCAAAGAAGGATTGATTTGAGTTCCTGATGAAACAAAGTCTTTAGAACTGACATGTAGTGATACTACTTTGTGATGATTATATTACTAGATGCCAATAATGTGTGCCTATTGAAGAGTGATAATGTCCATTCTTAATATTCTACAGAATCTTTCCAATCTATTCACCTTCCCATTGAATAATGAACATAATCAGCATCAACAATTAAAAGATGGCTGCCTTCAGGAATGGATAATTTTAAACTCTGCAAAATTGTCCATTTCACAAACAAAAACACCATTGTTTAAAAATCACTCGCCTGAACAGGGACTTGAACCCTGGACCCTCAGATTAAAAGTCTGAAGATTTACCGACTGAGCTATCCAGGCTCTGAGCACTGAAGTTGCCATATTGGAAACTGCTCGAAATATATAAAACATGACAATTTGCTGTGCAATTACAAAAAATGAGGAAAAATATATGTGTTACAGCTATCATGAACTGAAAGACTTGGCTTGTAGGGTCTCTTGATGAAATATATTTTAGTTTAATCTGTGTTTAAGATGTAAATCCTTAGATTCGTTAAGTATCACCTTACTTCAATAATCACATTCAATTATTTTTGTCAAAGAGGTTTGATTTATTACTTGTCTAATTTAATCACTGTGTGCCTATCAAAGAAGGATGGATTTGAGTTCCTGATGAAATACAGTCTTTAGAACTGACATGTAGCGATACTACTTTGTGATGATTATATTACTAGATGCCAATAATGTGTGCCTATTCAAGAGTGATAAAGTCCATTCTTAATATTCTACAGAATCTTTCCAATCTATTCACCTTCCCATTGAATAATGAACATAATCAGCATCAACAATTAAAAGATGGCTGCCTGCAGGAATGGATAATTTTAAACTTTGCAAAATTGTCCATTTCACAAACAAAAACAACATTGTTTAATAGACACTCGCCTGAACAGGGACTTGAACCCTGGGCCTTCAGATTAAAAGTCTGATGCTCTACCAACTGAGCTATCCAGGCTCTGAGCACTGAAGTTGCCATATTGGAAACTGCTCGAAATATATAAAACATGACAATTTGCTGTGCAATTACAAAAAATGTGGAAAAATATATGTGTTACTGCAATCATGAACTGAAAGACTTGGCTTGTAGGGTCTCTTGATGAAATATATTTTAGTTTCCTCTGTGTTTAAGATGTAAATCCTTAGATTCGTTAAGTATCACCTTACTTCAATAATCACATTCAATTATTTTTGTCAAAGAGGTTTGATTTATTACTTGTCTAATTTAATCACTGTGTGCCTATCAAAGAAGGATGGAGTTGTGTTCCTGATGAAATAAAGTCTTTAGAACTGACATGTAGCGATACTACTTTGTGATGATTATATTACTAGATGCCAATAATGTGTGCCTATTGAAGAGTGATAAAGTCCATTCTTAATATTCTACAGAATCTTTCCAATCTATTCACCTTCCCATTGAATAATGAACATAATCAGCATCAACAATTAAAAGATGGCTGCCTGCAGGAATGGATAATTTTAAACTTTGCAAAATTGTCCATTTCACAAACAAAAACAACATTGTTTAATAGACACTCGCCTGAATAGGGACTTGAACCGTGGACCCTCAGATTAAAAGTCTGATGCTCTACCGACTGAGCTATCCAGGCTCTGAGCACTGAAGTTGCCATATTGGAAACTGCTCGAAATATATAAAACATGACAATTTGCTGTGCAATTACAAAAAATGTGGAAAAATATATGTGTTACTGCAATCATGAACTGAAAAACTTGGCTTGTAGGGTCTCTTGATGAAATATATTTTAGTTTCCTCTGTGTTTAAGATGTAAATCCTTAGATTCGTTAAGTATCACCTTACTTCAATAATCACATTCAATTATTTTTGTCAAAGAGGTTTGATGTATTACTTGTCTAATTTAATCACTGTGTGCCTATCAAAGAAGGATGGAGTTGAGTTCCTGATGAAATAAAGTCTTTAGAACTGACATGTAGCGATACTACTTTGTGATGATTATATTACTAGATGCCAATAATGTGTGCCTATTGAAGAGTGATAAAGTCCATTCTTAATATTCTACAGAATCTTTCCAATCTATTCACCTTCCCACTGAATAATGAACATAATCAGCATCAACAATTAAAAGATGGCTGCCTGCAGGAATGGATAATTTTAAACTCTGCAAAATTGTCCATTTCACAAACAAAAACACCATTGTTTAAAACACACTCGCCTGAACAGGGACTTGAACGCTGGACCCTCAGATTAAAAGTCTGATGCTCTACCGACTGAGCTATCCAGGCTCTGAGCACTGAAGTTGTCATATTGGAAACTGCTCGAAATATATAAAACATGACAATTTGCTGTGCAATTACGAAAAATTTGGAAAAATATATGTGTTACTGCAATCAGGAACTGAAAGACTTGACTTGTAGGGTATCTTGATGAAATATATTTTAGTTTAATCTGTGTTTAAGATGTAAATCCTTAGATTCGTTAAGTATCACCTTACTTCAATAATCACATTCAATTATTTTTGTCAAAGAGGTTTGATTTATTACTTGTCTAATTTAATCACTGTGTGCCTATCAAAGAAGGATGGATTTGAGTTCCAGATGAAATAAAGTCTTTAGAACTGACATGTAGCGATACTACTTTGTGATGATTATATTACTAGATGCCAATAATGTGTGCCTATTCAAGAGTGATAAAGTCCATTCTTAATATTCTACAGAATCTTTCCAATCTATTCACCTTCCCATTGAATAATGAACATAATCAGCATCAACAATTAAAAGATGGCTGCCTGCAGGAATGGATAATTTTAAACTTTGCAAAATTGTCCATTTCACAAACAAAAACAACATTGTTTAATAAACACTCGCCTGAACAGGGACTTGAACCCTGGACCCTCAGATTAAAAGTCTGATGCTTTACTGATTGAGCTATCCAGGATCTGAGCACTGAAGTTGCCATATTGGAAACTGCTCGAAATATATAAAACATGACAATTTGCTGTGCAATTACAAAAAATGTGGAAAAATATATGTGTTACTGCAATCATGAACTGAAAAACTTGGCTTGTAGGGTCTCTTGATGAAATATATTTTAGTTTCCTCTGTGTTTAAGATGTAAATCCTTAGATTCGTTAAGTATCACCTTACTTCAATAATCACATTCAATTATTTTTGTCAAAGAGGTTTGATTTATTACTTGTCTAATTTAATCACTGTGTGCCTATCAAAGAAGGATGGATTTGAGTTCCTGATTAAATAAAGTCTTTAGAACTGACATGTAGCGATACTACTTTGTGATGATTATATTACTAGATGCCAATAATGTGTGCCTATTGAAGAGTGATAAAGTCCATTCTTAATATTCTACAGAATCTTTCCAATCTATTCACCTTCCCATTGAATAATGAACATAATCAGCATCAACAATTAAAAGATGGCTGCCTGCAGGAATGGATAATTTTAAACTCTGCAAAATTGTCCATTTCACAAACAAAAACACCATTGTTTAAAAGACACTCACCTGAACAGGGACTTGAACCCTGGACCCTCAGATTAAAAGTCTGATGCTCTACCGACTGAGCTATCCAGGCTCTGAGTGCTGAAGTTGCTATATTGGAAACTGCTCGAAATATATAAAACATGACAATGTGCTGTGCAATTACAAAAAATGTGGAAAAATATATGTGTTACTGCAATCATGAACTGAAAGACTTGGCTTGTAGGGTCTCTTGATGAAATATATTTTAGTTTCCTCTGTGTTTAAGATGTAAATCCTTAGATGCGTTAAGTATCACCTCACTTCAATAATCACATTCAATTATTTTTGTCAAAGAGGTTTGATTTATTACTTGTCTAATTTAATCACTGTGTGCCTATCAAAGAAGGATTGATTTGAGTTCCTGATGAAACAAAGTCTTTAGAACTGACATGTAGTGATACTACTTTGTGATGATTATATTACTAGATGCCAATAATGTGTGCCTATTGAAGAGTGATAATGTCCATTCTTAATATTCTACAGAATCTTTCCAATCTATTCACCTTCCCATTGAATAATGAACATAATCAGCATCAACAATTAAAAGATGGCTGCCTTCAGGAATGGATAATTTTAAACTCTGCAAAATTGTCCATTTCACAAACAAAAACACCATTGTTTAAAAATCACTCGCCTGAACAGGGACTTGAACCCTGGACCCTCAGATTAAAAGTCTGAAGATTTACCGACTGAGCTATCCAGGCTCTGAGCACTGAAGTTGCCATATTGGAAACTGCTCGAAATATATAAAACATGACAATTTGCTGTGCAATTACAAAAAATGAGGAAAAATATATGTGTTACAGCTATCATGAACTGAAAGACTTGGCTTGTAGGGTCTCTTGATGAAATATATTTTAGTTTAATCTGTGTTTAAGATGTAAATCCTTAGATTCGTTAAGTATCACCTTACTTCAATAATCACATTCAATTATTTTTGTCAAAGAGGTTTGATTTATTACTTGTCTAATTTAATCACTGTGTGCCTATCAAAGAAGGATGGATTTGAGTTCCTGATGAAATACAGTCTTTAGAACTGACATGTAGCGATACTACTTTGTGATGATTATATTACTAGATGCCAATAATGTGTGCCTATTCAAGAGTGATAAAGTCCATTCTTAATATTCTACAGAATCTTTCCAATCTATTCACCTTCCCATTGAATAATGAACATAATCAGCATCAACAATTAAAAGATGGCTGCCTGCAGGAATGGATAATTTTAAACTTTGCAAAATTGTCCATTTCACAAACAAAAACAACATTGTTTAATAGACACTCGCCTGAACAGGGACTTGAACCCTGGGCCTTCAGATTAAAAGTCTGATGCTCTACCAACTGAGCTATCCAGGCTCTGAGCACTGAAGTTGCCATATTGGAAACTGCTCGAAATATATAAAACATGACAATTTGCTGTGCAATTACAAAAAATGTGGAAAAATATATGTGTTACTGCAATCATGAACTGAAAGACTTGGCTTGTAGGGTCTCTTGATGAAATATATTTTAGTTTCCTCTGTGTTTAAGATGTAAATCCTTAGATTCGTTAAGTATCACCTTACTTCAATAATCACATTCAATTATTTTTGTCAAAGAGGTTTGATTTATTACTTGTCTAATTTAATCACTGTGTGCCTATCAAAGAAGGATGGAGTTGTGTTCCTGATGAAATAAAGTCTTTAGAACTGACATGTAGCGATACTACTTTGTGATGATTATATTACTAGATGCCAATAATGTGTGCCTATTGAAGAGTGATAAAGTCCATTCTTAATATTCTACAGAATCTTTCCAATCTATTCACCTTCCCATTGAATAATGAACATAATCAGCATCAACAATTAAAAGATGGCTGCCTGCAGGAATGGATAATTTTAAACTTTGCAAAATTGTCCATTTCACAAACAAAAACAACATTGTTTAATAGACACTCGCCTGAATAGGGACTTGAACCGTGGACCCTCAGATTAAAAGTCTGATGCTCTACCGACTGAGCTATCCAGGCTCTGAGCACTGAAGTTGCCATATTGGAAACTGCTCGAAATATATAAAACATGACAATTTGCTGTGCAATTACAAAAAATGTGGAAAAATATATGTGTTACTGCAATCATGAACTGAAAAACTTGGCTTGTAGGGTCTCTTGATGAAATATATTTTAGTTTCCTCTGTGTTTAAGATGTAAATCCTTAGATTCGTTAAGTATCACCTTACTTCAATAATCACATTCAATTATTTTTGTCAAAGAGGTTTGATGTATTACTTGTCTAATTTAATCACTGTGTGCCTATCAAAGAAGGATGGAGTTGAGTTCCTGATGAAATAAAGTCTTTAGAACTGACATGTAGCGATACTACTTTGTGATGATTATATTACTAGATGCCAATAATGTGTGCCTATTGAAGAGTGATAAAGTCCATTCTTAATATTCTACAGAATCTTTCCAATCTATTCACCTTCCCACTGAATAATGAACATAATCAGCATCAACAATTAAAAGATGGCTGCCTGCAGGAATGGATAATTTTAAACTCTGCAAAATTGTCCATTTCACAAACAAAAACACCATTGTTTAAAACACACTCGCCTGAACAGGGACTTGAACGCTGGACCCTCAGATTAAAAGTCTGATGCTCTACCGACTGAGCTATCCAGGCTCTGAGCACTGAAGTTGTCATATTGGAAACTGCTCGAAATATATAAAACATGACAATTTGCTGTGCAATTACGAAAAATTTGGAAAAATATATGTGTTACTGCAATCAGGAACTGAAAGACTTGACTTGTAGGGTATCTTGATGAAATATATTTTAGTTTAATCTGTGTTTAAGATGTAAATCCTTAGATTCGTTAAGTATCACCTTACTTCAATAATCACATTCAATTATTTTTGTCAAAGAGGTTTGATTTATTACTTGTCTAATTTAATCACTGTGTGCCTATCAAAGAAGGATGGATTTGAGTTCCAGATGAAATAAAGTCTTTAGAACTGACATGTAGCGATACTACTTTGTGATGATTATATTACTAGATGCCAATAATGTGTGCCTATTCAAGAGTGATAAAGTCCATTCTTAATATTCTACAGAATCTTTCCAATCTATTCACCTTCCCATTGAATAATGAACATAATCAGCATCAACAATTAAAAGATGGCTGCCTGCAGGAATGGATAATTTTAAACTTTGCAAAATTGTCCATTTCACAAACAAAAACAACATTGTTTAATAGACACTCGCCTGAACAGGGACTTGAACCCTGGACCCTCAGATTAAAAGTCTGATGCTTTACTGATTGAGCTATCCAGGATCTGAGCACTGAAGTTGCCATATTGGAAACTGCTCGAAATATATAAAACATGACAATTTGCTGTGCAATTACAAAAAATGTGGAAAAATATATGTGTTACTGCAATCATGAACTGAAAAACTTGGCTTGTAGGGTCTCTTGATGAAATATATTTTAGTTTCCTCTGTGTTTAAGATGTAAATCCTTAGATTCGTTAAGTATCACCTTACTTCAATAATCACATTCAATTATTTTTGTCAAAGAGGTTTGATTTATTACTTGTCTAATTTAATCACTGTGTGCCTATCAAAGAAGGATGGATTTGAGTTCCTGATTAAATAAAGTCTTTAGAACTGACATGTAGCGATACTACTTTGTGATGATTATATTACTAGATGCCAATAATGTGTGCCTATTGAAGAGTGATAAAGTCCATTCTTAATATTCTACAGAATCTTTCCAATCTATTCACCTTCCCATTGAATAATGAACATAATCAGCATCAACAATTAAAAGATGGCTGCCTGCAGGAATGGATAATTTTAAACTCTGCAAAATTGTCCATTTCACAAACAAAAACACCATTGTTTAAAAGACACTCACCTGAACAGGGACTTGAACCCTGGACCCTCAGATTAAAAGTCTGATGCTCTACCGACTGAGCTATCCAGGCTCTGAGTGCTGAAGTTGCTATATTGGAAACTGCTCGAAATATATAAAACATGACAATGTGCTGTGCAATTACAAAAAATGTGGAAAAATATATGTGTTACTGCAATCATGAACTGAAAGACTTGGCTTGTAGGGTCTCTTGATGAAATATATTTTAGTTTCCTCTGTGTTTAAGATGTAAATCCTTAGATGCGTTAAGTATCACCTCACTTCAATAATCACATTCAATTATTTTTGTCAAAGAGGTTTGATTTATTACTTGTCTAATTTAATCACTGTGTGCCTATCAAAGAAGGATTGATTTGAGTTCCTGATGAAACAAAGTCTTTAGAACTGACATGTAGTGATACTACTTTGTGATGATTATATTACTAGATGCCAATAATGTGTGCCTATTGAAGAGTGATAATGTCCATTCTTAATATTCTACAGAATCTTTCCAATCTATTCACCTTCCCATTGAATAATGAACATAATCAGCATCAACAATTAAAAGATGGCTGCCTTCAGGAATGGATAATTTTAAACTCTGCAAAATTGTCCATTTCACAAACAAAAACACCATTGTTTAAAAATCACTCGCCTGAACAGGGACTTGAACCCTGGACCCTCAGATTAAAAGTCTGAAGATTTACCGACTGAGCTATCCAGGCTCTGAGCACTGAAGTTGCCATATTGGAAACTGCTCGAAATATATAAAACATGACAATTTGCTGTGCAATTACAAAAAATGAGGAAAAATATATGTGTTACAGCTATCATGAACTGAAAGACTTGGCTTGTAGGGTCTCTTGATGAAATATATTTTAGTTTAATCTGTGTTTAAGATGTAAATCCTTAGATTCGTTAAGTATCACCTTACTTCAATAATCACATTCAATTATTTTTGTCAAAGAGGTTTGATTTATTACTTGTCTAATTTAATCACTGTGTGCCTATCAAAGAAGGATGGATTTGAGTTCCTGATGAAATACAGTCTTTAGAACTGACATGTAGCGATACTACTTTGTGATGATTATATTACTAGATGCCAATAATGTGTGCCTATTCAAGAGTGATAAAGTCCATTCTTAATATTCTACAGAATCTTTCCAATCTATTCACCTTCCCATTGAATAATGAACATAATCAGCATCAACAATTAAAAGATGGCTGCCTGCAGGAATGGATAATTTTAAACTTTGCAAAATTGTCCATTTCACAAACAAAAACAACATTGTTTAATAGACATCCGCCTGAACAGGGACTTGAACCCTGGGCCTTCAGATTAAAAGTCTGATGCTCTACCAACTGAGCTATCCAGGCTCTGAGCACTGAAGTTGCCATATTGGAAACTGCTCGAAATATATAAAACATGACAATTTGCTGTGCAATTACAAAAAATGTGGAAAAATATATGTGTTACTGCAATCATGAACTGAAAGACTTGGCTTGTAGGGTCTCTTGATGAAATATATTTTAGTTTCCTCTGTGTTTAAGATGTAAATCCTTAGATTCGTTAAGTATCACCTTACTTCAATAATCACATTCAATTATTTTTGTCAAAGAGGTTTGATTTATTACTTGTCTAATTTAATCACTGTGTGCCTATCAAAGAAGGATGGAGTTGTGTTCCTGATGAAATAAAGTCTTTAGAACTGACATGTAGCGATACTACTTTGTGATGATTATATTACTAGATGCCAATAATGTGTGCCTATTGAAGAGTGATAAAGTCCATTCTTAATATTCTACAGAATCTTTCCAATCTATTCACCTTCCCATTGAATAATGAACATAATCAGCATCAACAATTAAAAGATGGCTGCCTGCAGGAATGGATAATTTTAAACTTTGCAAAATTGTCCATTTCACAAACAAAAACAACATTGTTTAATAGACACTCGCCTGAATAGGGACTTGAACCGTGGACCCTCAGATTAAAAGTCTGATGCTCTACCGACTGAGCTATCCAGGCTCTGAGCACTGAAGTTGCCATATTGGAAACTGCTCGAAATATATAAAACATGACAATTTGCTGTGCAATTACAAAAAATGTGGAAAAATATATGTGTTACTGCAATCATGAACTGAAAAACTTGGCTTGTAGGGTCTCTTGATGAAATATATTTTAGTTTCCTCTGTGTTTAAGATGTAAATCCTTAGATTCGTTAAGTATCACCTTACTTCAATAATCACATTCAATTATTTTTGTCAAAGAGGTTTGATGTATTACTTGTCTAATTTAATCACTGTGTGCCTATCAAAGAAGGATGGAGTTGAGTTCCTGATGAAATAAAGTCTTTAGAACTGACATGTAGCGATACTACTTTGTGATGATTATATTACTAGATGCCAATAATGTGTGCCTATTGAAGAGTGATAAAGTCCATTCTTAATATTCTACAGAATCTTTCCAATCTATTCACCTTCCCACTGAATAATGAACATAATCAGCATCAACAATTAAAAGATGGCTGCCTGCAGGAATGGATAATTTTAAACTCTGCAAAATTGTCCATTTCACAAACAAAAACACCATTGTTTAAAACACACTCGCCTGAACAGGGACTTGAACGCTGGACCCTCAGATTAAAAGTCTGATGCTCTACCGACTGAGCTATCCAGGCTCTGAGCACTGAAGTTGTCATATTGGAAACTGCTCGAAATATATAAAACATGACAATTTGCTGTGCAATTACGAAAAATTTGGAAAAATATATGTGTTACTGCAATCAGGAACTGAAAGACTTGACTTGTAGGGTATCTTGATGAAATATATTTTAGTTTAATCTGTGTTTAAGATGTAAATCCTTAGATTCGTTAAGTATCACCTTACTTCAATAATCACATTCAATTATTTTTGTCAAAGAGGTTTGATTTATTACTTGTCTAATTTAATCACTGTGTGCCTATCAAAGAAGGATGGATTTGAGTTCCAGATGAAATAAAGTCTTTAGAACTGACATGTAGCGATACTACTTTGTGATGATTATATTACTAGATGCCAATAATGTGTGCCTATTGAAGAGTGATAAAGTCCATTCTTAATATTCTAAAGAATCTCTCCAATCTATACACCTTCCCATTGAATAATGAACATAATCAGCATCAACAATTAAAAGATGGCTGCCTGCAGGAATGGATGATTTTAAACTCTGCAAAATTGTCCATTTCACAAACAAAAACACCATTGTTTAAATGACACTCGCAAGAACAGGGACTTGAACCCTGGACCCTCAGATTAAAAGTCTGATGCTCTACCGACTGAGCTATCCAGGCTCTGAGCACTGAACTTGCCATATTGGAAACTGCTCGAAATATATAAAACATGACAATTTGCTGTGCAATTACAAAAAATGTGGAAAAATATATGTGTTACTGCAATCATGAACTGAAAGACTTGGCTTGTAGGGTATCTTGATGAAATATATTTTAGTTTCCTCTGTGTTTAAGATGTAAATCCTTAGATTCGTTAAGTATCACCTTACTTCAATAATCACATTCAATTATTTTTGTCAAAGAGGTTTGATTTATTACTTGTCTAATTTAATCACTGTGTGCCTATCAAAGAAGGATGGATTTGAGTTCCTGATGAAATAAAGTCTTTAGAACTGACATGTAGCGATACTACTTTGTGATGATTATACTACTAGATGCCAATAATGTGTGCCTATTGAAGAGTGATTAAGTCCATTCTTAATATTCTACAGAATCTTTCCAATCTATACACCTTCCCATTGAATAATGAACATAATCAGCATCAACAATTAAAAGATGGCTGCCTGCAGGAATGGATGATTTTAAACTCTGCAAAATTGTCCATTTCACAAACAAAAACACCATTGTTTAAAAGACACTCGCCTGAACAGGGACTTGAACGCTGGACCCTCAGATTAAAAGTCTGATGCTCTACCGACTGAGCTATCCAGGCTCTGAGCACTGAAGTTGTCATATTGGAAACTGCTCGAAATATATAAAACATGACAATTTGCTGTGCAATTACAAAAATTTGGAAAAATATATGTGTTACTGCAATCAGGAACTGAAAGACTTGGCTTGTAGGGTATCTTGATGAAATATATTTTAGTTTCCTCTGTGTTTAAGATGTAAATCCTTAGATTCGTTAAGTATCACCTTACTTCAATAATCACATTCAATTATTTTTGTCAAAGAGGTTTGATTTATTACTTGTCTAATTTAATCACTGTGTGCCTATCAAAGAAGGATGGAGTTGAGTTCCTGATGAAATAAAGTCTTTAGAACTGACATGTATCGATACTACTTTGTGATGATTATATTACTAGATGCCAATAATGTGTGCTTATTGAAGAGTGATAAAGTCCATTCTTAATATTCTACAGAATCTTTCCAATCTATTCACCTTCCCATTGAATAATGAACATAATCAGCATCAACAATTAAAATATGGCTGCCTGCAGGAATGGATAATTTTAAACTCTGCAAAATTGTCCATTTCACAAACAAAAACACCATTGTTTAAAAGACACTCGCCTGAACAGGGACTTGAACGCTGGACCCTCAGATTAAAAGTCTGATGTTCTACCGACTGAGCTATCCAGGATCTGAGCACTGAAGTTGTCATATTGGAAACTGCTCGAAATATATAAAACATGACAATTTGCTGTGCAATTACAAAAAATGTGGAAAAATATATGTGTTACTGCAATCAGGAACTGAAAGACTTGACTTGTAGGGTATCTTGATGAAATATATTTTAGTTTAATCTGTGTTTAAGATGTAAATCCTTAGATTCGTTAAGTATCACCATACTTCAATAATCACATTCAATTATTTTTGTCAAAGAGGTTTGATTTATTACTTGTCTAATTTAATCACTGTGTGCCTATAAAGGAAGGATGGAATTGAGTTCCTGATGAAATAAAGTCTTTAGAACTGACATGTAGCGATACTACTTTGTGATGATTATATTACTAGATGCCAATAATGTGTGCCTATTGAAGAGTGATAAAGTCCTTTCTTAATACTCTACAGAATCTTTCCAATCTATACCCCTTCCCATTGAATAATGAACATAATCAGCATCAACAATTAAAAGATGGCTGCCTGCAGGAATGGATGATTTTAAACTCTGCAAAATTGTCCATTTCACAAACAAAAACACCACACTCGCCTGAACAGGGACTTGAACCCTGGACCCTCAGATTAAAAGTCTGATGCTCTACCGACTGAGCTATCCAGTATCTGAGTGCTGAAGTTGTCATAATGGAAACTGTTCGAAATATATAAAACATGACAATTTGCTGTGCAATTACAAAAAATGTGGAAAAATATATGTGTTACTGCAATCATGAACTGAAAGACTTGGCTTGTAGGGTATCTTAATGAAATATATTTTAGTTTCCTCTGTGTTTAAGTTGTAAATCCTTAGATGATTTAAGTATCACCTCACTTCAATAATCACATTCAATTATTTTTGTCAAAGAGGTTTGATTTATCACTTGTCTAATTTAATCACTGTGTGCCTATTAAAGAAGGATGGATTTGAGTTCCTGATGAAACAAAGTCTTTAGAACTGACATGTAGTGATACTACTTTGTGATGACTATATTACTAGATGCCAATAATGTGTGCCTATTGAAGAGTAATAAAGTCCATTCTTAATATTCTAAAGAATCTCTCCAATCTATACACCTTCCCATTGAATAATGAACATAATCAGCATCAACAATTAAAAGATGGCTGCCTGCAGGAATGGATGATTTTAAACTCTGCAAAATTGTCCATTTCACAAACAAAAACACCATTGTTTAAAAGACGCTCGCCTGAACAGGGACTTGAACCCTGGACCCTCAGATTAAAAGTCTGATGCTCTACCGACCGAGCTATCCAGGCTCTGAGCACTGAAGTTGCAATATTGGAAACTGCTCGAAATATATAAAACATGACAATTTGCTGTGCAATTACAAAAAATGAGGAAAAATATATGTGTTACAGCTATCATGAACTGAAAGACTTGGCTTGTAGGGTCTCTTGATGAAATATATTTTAGTTTAATCTGTGTTTAAGATGTAAATCCTTAGATTCGTTAAGTATCACCTTACTTCAATAATCACATTCAATTATTTTTGTCAAAGAGGTTTGATTTATTACTTGTCTAATTTAATCACTGTGTGCCTATCAAAGAAGGATGGATTTGAGTTCCTGATGAAATAAAGTCTTTAGAACTGACATGTAGCGATACTACTTTGTGATGATTATATTACTAGATGCCAATAATGTGTGCCTATTCAAGAGTGATAAAGTCCATTCTTAATATTCTACAGAATCTTTCCAATCTATTCACCTTCCCATTGAATAATGAACATAATCAGCATCAACAATTAAAAGATGGCTGCCTGCAGGAATGGATAATTTTAAACTTTGCAAAATTGTCCATTTCACAAACAAAAACAACATTGTTTAATAGACACTCGCCTGAACAGGGACTTGAACCCTAGACCCTCAGATTAAAAGTCTGATGCTTTACCAACTGAGCTATCCAGGATCTGAGCACTGAAGTTGCAATATTGGAAACTGCTCGAAATATATAAAACATGACAATTTGCTGTGCAATTACAAAAAATGTGGAAAAATATATGTGTTACTGCAATCATGAACTGAAAGACTTGGCTTGTAGGGTCTCTTGATGAAATATATTTTAGTTTCCTCTGTGTTTAAGATGTAAATCCTTAGATTCGTTAAGTATCACCTTACTTCAATAATCACATTCAATTATTTTTGTCAAAGAGGTTTGATTTATTACTTGTCTAATTTAATCACTGTGTGCCTATCAAAGAAGGATGGATTTGAGTTCCTGATGAAATAAAGTCTTTAGAACTGACATGTAGCGATACTACTTTGTGATGATTATATTACTAGATGCCAATAATGTGTGCCTATTGAAGAGTGATAAAGTCCATTCTTAATATTCTACAGAATCTTTCCAATCTATTCACCTTCCCATTGAATAATGAACATAATCAGCATCAACAATTAAAAGATGGCTGCCTGCAGGAATGGATAATTTTAAACTCTGCAAAATTGTCCATTTCACAAACAAAAACACCATTGTTTAAAAGACACTCACCTGAACAGGGACTTGAACCCTGGACCCTCAGATTAAAAGTCTGATGCTCTACCGACTGAGCTATCCAGGCTCTGAGTGCTGAAGTTGCTATATTGGAAACTGCTCGAAATATATAAAACATGACAATGTGCTGTGCAATTACAAAAAATGTGGAAAAATATATGTGTTACTGCAATCATGAACTGAAAGACTTGGCTTGTAGGGTCTCTTGATGAAATATATTTTAGTTTCCTCTGTGTTTAAGATGTAAATCCTTAGATGCTTTAAGTATCACCTCACTTCAGTAATCACATTCAATTATTTTTGTCAAAGAGGTTTGATTTATTACTTGTCTAATTTAATCACTGTGTGCCTATCAAAGAAGGATGGATTTGAGTTCCTGATGAAACAAAGTCTTTAGAACTGACATGTAGTGATACTACTTTGTGATGATTATATTACTAGATGCCAATAATGTGTGCCTATTGAAGAGTGATAATGTCCATTCTTAATATTCTACAGAATCTTTCCAATCTATTCACCTTCCCATTGAATAATGAACATAATCAGCATCAACAATTAAAAGATGGCTGCCTTCAGGAATGGATAATTTTAAACTCTGCAAAATTGTCCATTTCACAAACAAAAACACCATTGTTTAAAAATCACTCGCCTGAACAGGGACTTGAACCCTGGACCCTCAGATTAAAAGTCTGAAGATTTACCGACTGAGCTATCCAGGCTCTGAGCACTGAAGTTGCCATATTAGAAACTGCTCGAAATATATAAAACATGACAATTTGCTGTGCAATTACAAAAAATGTGGAAAAATATATGTGTTACTGCAATCATGAACTGAAAGACTTGGCTTGTAGGGTCTCTTGCTGAAATATATTTTAGTTTCCTCTGTGTTTAAGATGTAAATCCTTAGATTCGTTAAGTATCACCATACTTCAATAATCACATTCAATTATTTTTGTCAAAGAGGTTTGATTTATTACTTGTCTAATTTAATCACTGTGTGCCTATCAAAGAAGGATGGAGTTGAGTTCCTGATGAAATAAAGTCTTTAGAACTGACATGTGGCGATACTACTTTGTGATGATTATATTACTAGATGTCAATAATGTGTGCCTATTGAAGAGTGATAAAGTCCATTCTTAATATTCTACAGAATCTTTCCAATCTATTCACCTTCCCATTGAATAATGAACATAATCAGCATCAACAATTAAAAGATGGCTGCCTGCAGGAATGGATAATTTTAAACTTTGCAAAATTGTCCATTTCACAAACAAAAACAACATTGTTTAATAGACACTCGCCTGAATAGGGACTTGAACCCTGGACCCTCAGATTAAAAGTCTGATGCTCTACCGACTGAGCTATCCAGGCTCTGAGCACTGAAGTTGCTATATTGGAAACTGCTCGAAATATATAAAACATGACAATTTGCTGTGCAATTACAAAAAATGTGGAAAAATATATGTGTTACTGCAATCATGAACTGAAAAACTTGGCTTGTAGGGTCTCTTGATGAAATATATTTTAGTTTCCTCTGTGTTTAAGATGTAAATCCTTAGATTCGTTAAGTATCACCTTACTTCAATAATCACATTCAATTATTTTTGTCAAAGAGGTTTGATTTATTACTTGTCTAATTTAATCACTGTGTGCCTATCAAAGAAGGATGGAGTTGAGTTCCTGATGAAATAAAGTCTTTAGAACTGACATGTAGCGATACTACTTTGTGATGATTATATTACTAGATGCCAATAATGTGTGCTTATTGAAGAGTGATAAAGTCCATTCTTAATATTCTACAGAATCTTTCCAATCTATTCACCTTCCCATTGAATAATGAACATAATCAGCATCAACAATTAAAAGATGGCTGCCTGCAGGAATGGATAATTTTAAACTCTGCAAAATTGTCCATTTCACAAACAAAAACACCATTGTTTAAAAGACACTCGCCTGAACAGGGACTTGAACCCTGGACCCTCAGATTAAAAGTCTGATGCTCTACCAACTGAGCTATCCAGGCTCTGAGCACTGAAGTTGCCATATTGGAAACTGCTCGAAATATATAAAACATGACAATTTGCTGTGCAATTACAAAAAATGTGGAAAAATATATGTGTTACTGCAATCATGAACTGAAAAACTTGGCTTGTAGGGTCTCTTGATGAAATATATTTTAGTTTCCTCTGTGTTTAAGATGTAAATCCTTAGATTCGTTAAGTATCACCTTACTTCAATAATCACATTCAATTTTTTTTGTCAAAGAGGTTTGATTTATTACTTGTCTAATTTAATCACTGTGTGCCTATCAAAGAAGGATGGATTTGAGTTCCTGATGAAATAAAGTCTTTAGAACTGACATGTAGCGATACTACTTTGTGATGATTATATTACTAGATGCCAATAATGTGTGCCTATTGAAGAGTGATAAAGTCCATTCTTAATATTCTACAGAATCTTTCCAATCTATTCACCTTCCCATTAAATAATGAACATAATCAGCATCAACAATTAAAAGATGGCTGCCTGCAGGAATGGATAATTTTAAACTCTGCAAAATTGTCCATTTCACAAACAAAAACACCATTGTTTAAAAGACACTCGCCTGAACAGGGACTTGAACGCTGGACCCTCAGATTAAAAGTCTGATGTTCTACCGACTGAGCTATCCAGGCTCTGAGCACTGAAGTTGTCATATTGGAAACTGCTCGAAATATATAAAACATGACAATTTGCTGTGCAATTACAAAAAATGTGGAAAAATATATGTGTTACTGCAATCAGGAACTGAAAGACTTGACTTGTAGGGTATCTTGATGAAATATATTTTAGTTTAATCTGTGTTTAAGATGTAAATCCTTAGATTCGTTAAGTATCACCTTACTTCAATAATCACATTCAATTATTTTTGTCAAAGAGGTTTGATTTATTACTTGTCTAATTTAATCACTGTGTGCCTATCAAAGAAGGATGGATTTGAGTTCCTGATGAAATAAAGTCTTTAGAACTGACATGTAGCGATACTACTTTGTGATGATTATATTACTAGATGCCAATAATGTGTGCCTATTGAAGAGTGATAAAGTCCATTCTTAATATTCTAAAGAATCTCTCCAATCTATACACCTTCCCATTGAATAATGAACATAATCAGCATCAACAATTAAAAGATGGCTGCCTGCAGGAATGGATGATTTTAAACTCTGCAAAATTGTCCATTTCACAAACAAAAACACCACACTCGCCTGAATAGGGACTTGAACCCTGGACCCTCATATTAAAAGTCTGATGCTCTACCGACTGAGCTATCCAGTATCTGAGTGCTGAAGTTGTCATAATGGAAACTGTTCGAAATATTTAAAACATGACAATTTGCTGTGCAATTACAAAAAATGTGGAAAAATATATGTGTTACTGCAATCATGAACTGAAAGACTTGGCTTGTAGGGTATCTTGATGAAATATATTTTAGTTTCCTCTGTGTTTAAGTTGTAAAACCTTAGATGATTTAAGTATCACCTCACTTCAATAATCACATTCAATTATTTTTGTCAAAGAGGTTTGATTTATCACTTGTCTAATTTAATCACTGTGTGCCTATTAAAGAAGGATGGATTTGAGTTCCTGATGAAATAAAGTCTTTAGAACTGACATGTAGCGATACTACTTTGTGATGATTATATTACTAGATGCCAATAATGTGTGCTTATTGAAGAGTGATAAAGTCCATTCTTAATATTCTACAGAATCTTTCCAATCTATTCACCTTCCCATTGAATAATGAACATAATCAGCATCAACAATTAAAAGATGGCTGCCTGCAGGAATGGATAATTTTAAACTCTGCAAAATTGTCCATTTCACAAACAAAAACACCATTGTTTAAAAGACACTTGCCTGAACAGGGACTTGAACCCTGGACCCTCAGATTAAAAGTCTGATGCTCTACCGACTGAGCTATCCAGGCTCTGAGCACAGAAGTTGCCATATTGGAAACTGCTCGAAATATATAAAACATGACAATTTGCTGTGCAATTACAAAAAATGTGGAAAAATATATGTGTTACTGCAATCATGAACTGAAAAACTTGGCTTGTAGGGTCTCTTGATGAAATATATATTTAGTTTCCTCTGTGTTTAAGATGTAAATCCTTAGATTCGTTAAGTATCACCTTACTTCAATAATCACATTCAATTATTTTTGTCAAAGAGGTTTGATTTATTACTTGTCTAATTTAATCACTGTGTGCCTATCAAAGAAGGATGGATTTGAGTTCCTGATGAAATAAAGTCTTTAGAACTGACATGTAGCGATACTACTTTGTGATGATTATATTACTAGATGCCAATAATGTGTGCCTATTGAAGAGTGATAAAGTCCATTCTTAATATTCTACAGAATCTTTCCAATCTATTCACCTTCCCATTGAATAATGAACATAATCAGCATCAACAATTAAAAGATGGCTGCCTGCAGGAATGGATAATTTTAAACTCTGCAAAATTGTCCATTTCACAAACAAAAACACCATTGTTTAAAAGACACTCGCCTGAACAGGGACTTGAACGCTGGACCCTCAGATTAAAAGTCTGATGTTCTACCGACTGAGCTATCCAGGCTCTGAGCACTGAAGTTGTCATATTGGAAACTGCTCGAAATATATAAAACATGACAATTTGCTGTGCAATTACAAAAAATGTGGAAAAATATATGTGTTACTGCAATCAGGAACTGAAAGACTTGACTTGTAGGGTATCTTGATGAAATATATTTTAGTTTAATCTGTGTTTAAGATGTAAATCCTTAGATTCGTTAAGTATCACCTTACTTCAATAATCACATTCAATTATTTTTGTCAAAGAGGTTTGATTTATTAATTGTCTAATTTAATCACTGTGTGCCTATCAAAGAAGGATGGATTTGAGTTCCTGATGAAATAAAGTCTTTAGAACTGACATGTAGCGATACTACTTTGTGATGATTATATTACTAGATGCCAATAATGTGTGCCTATTGAAGAGTGATAAAGTCCATTCTTAATATTCTAAAGAATATCTCCAATCTATACACCTTCCCATTGAATAATGAACATAATCAGCATCAACAATTAAAAGATGGCTGCCTGCAGGAATGGATGATTTTAAACTCTGCAAAATTGTCCATTTCACAAACAAAAACACCACACTCGCCTGAACAGGGACTTGAACCCTGGACCCTCAGATTAAAAGTCTGATGCTCTACCGACTGAGCTATCCGTTATCTGAGTGCTGAAGTTGTCATAATGGAAACTGTTCGAAATATATAAAACATGACAATTTGCTGTGCAATTACAAA